>NW_027591336.1:32500-94741 GCF_964213995.1 Mustelus asterias | reverse complement strand
GATTCCAGCATCCGCAGTAATTTGCTTTTATCCACTGTGTCCGGGGTCTCCTAATACGGGGCAGGGTCTGTGTACGGCAGACGGAGCGTGACGAGGGTTCGCCGGACTGATTCCTGGGATGGGGGATTGTCCAACGGGGAGAGATTGGGTGGACCGGGCCTGTATTCACTGGAGTTTATCCCCGGGATGGGGGAGTGTCGGACGGGGAGAGATTGGGTGGATCGGGCCTGTGTTCACTGGAGTTTATCCCCGGGATGGGGGAGTGTCGGACGGGGAGAGATTGGGTCGACCGGGCCTGTATTCACTGGAGTTTATCTCTGGGATGGGGGAGTGTCGGACGGGGAGAGATTGGGTGGATCGGGCCTGTATTCACTGGAGTTTATCCCCGGGATGGGGGAGTGTCGGACGGGGAGAGATTGGGTGGATCGGGCCTGTGTTCACTGGAGTTTATCCCCGGGATGGGGGAGTGTCGGACGGGGAGAGATTGGGTCGACCGGGCCTGTATTCACTGGAGTTTATCTCTGGGATGGGGGAGTGTCGGACGGGGAGAGATTGGGTGGATCGGGCCTGTATTCACTGGAGTTTATCTCTGGGATGGGGGAGTGTCGGACGGGGAGAGATTGGGTGGATCGGGCCTGTATTCACTGGAGTTTATCTCTGGGATGGGGGAGTGTCGGACGGGGAGAGATTGGGTCGATCGGGCCTGTGTTCACTGGAGTTTATCCCCGGGATGGGGGAGTGTCGGACGGGGAGAGATTGGGTGGATCGGGCCTGTGTTCACTGGAGTTTATCCCCGGGATGGGGGAGTGTCGGACGGGGAGAGATTGGGTCGATCGGGCCTGTATTCACTGGAGTTTATCCCCGGGATGGGGGAGTGTCGGACGGGGAGAGATTGGGTGGATCGGGCCTGTGTTCACTGGAGTTTATCCCCGGGATGGGGGAGTGTCGGACGGGGAGAGATTGGGTCGACCGGGCCTGTATTCACTGGAGTTTATCCCCGGGATGGGGGAGTGTCGGACGGGGAGAGATTGGGTGGACCGGGCCTGTATTCACTGGAGTTTATCCCCGGGATGGGGGAGTGTCGGACGGGGAGAGATTGGGTCGATCGGGCCTGTATTCACTGGAGTTTATCCCTGGAATGGGGGAGTGTCGGACGGGGAGAGATTGGGTGGACCGGGCCTGTATTCACTGGAGTTTATCCCCGGGATGGGGGAGTGTCGGACGGGGAGAGATTGGGTCGATCGGGCCTGTATTCACTGGAGTTTATCCCTGGGATGGGGGAGTGTCGGACGGGGAGAGATTGGGTGGATCGGGCCTGTATTCACTGGAGTTTATCCCTGGAATGGGGGAGTGTCGGACGGGGAGAGATTGGGTCGATCGGGCCTGTATTCACTGGAGTTTATCCCCGGGATGGGGGAGTGTCGGACGGGGAGAGATTGGGTGGATCGGGCCTGTATTCACTGGAGTTTATCCCTGGAATGGGGGAGTGTCGGACGGGGAGAGATTGGGTCGATCGGGCCTGTATTCACTGGAGTTTATCCCCGGGATGGGGGAGTGTTGGACGGGGAGAGATTGGGTGGATCGGGCCTGTATTCACTGGAGTTTATCCCCGGGATGGGGGAGTGTCGGACGGGGAGAGATTGGGTGGATCGGGCCTGTATTCACTTCAGTTTATCCCTGGAATGGGGGAGTGTCGGACGGGGAGAGATTGGGTGGATCGGGCCTGTATTCACTGGGGTTTGGAAGAATATGAGGGGATCTGACTGAAACGTACAAAATACTTACAGGGAATAAACAGGGGGAGATGTTTCCCTTTGTCGGGGGAAGTCCGGAACCGGGGGGAATAATGACAAAATAAGGGGAAAGTCACTGAGGACCGAGATGAGGAGACATTCCTTCACCCAGAGAGTGGGGAACCTTTGGAATTCTCAATTTCAGAGGGAACTCAGTCACTGAGTCTGTTTAAAGCAGAGATTGAGAGATTTCGTAAAGGATTATGGGGATGGTGAGTTAATGTTCTGGGGACCCGGGTTCGAATCCCGCCACGGCAGATGGTGGGATTTGAATTCAATAAAAGAAATCTGGAATTAAGAATCTACTGATGACCGTGATACCATTGTCGATTGTCGGAAAAACCCATCTGGTTCACGAATGTCCTTCAGGGAAGGAAATCTGCCGTCCTTACCCGGTCTGGCCTATATGTGACTCCAGAGCCACAGCCTATGTGGTTGACTCACAACTGTCCCTCCAAGGGCAACTCAAGATGGGCAATAAATGCTGGGCCCAGCCAGCGACGCCCGTGTCCCACAAATGAAGAAAGAAATGTGTGCATTCGGATATGAGAGAGTATTGAATGGCAGAGCAGAGTTGATGGTTGAATGGTCTCCTCCTCTTCCTGTATCACACCCAGAGAGTCATAGAGTGTAGTGGTTTACAGCATGGAAACAGGCCCTTCGGCCCAACTTGTCCATGCCGCCCTTTCTTTTCACCATTAAGCTAGTCTCAATTGCCCACATGTGGCCCATATCCCTCTATACCCATTGTACCCATGTAACTGTCTCGACGCTTTTTAAAAGACAAAATTGTACCCGCCTCTACTACTGCCTCTGGCAGCTCGTTCCAGACACTCACCACCCTCTGTGTGAAAAAACTGCCCCTCTGGACACTTTTGTGTTTCTCCCCACTCAGCTGAAACCTATGCCCTCTAGTTTTAGACTCCCCTACCTTTGGGAAAAGATATTGACTATCTAGCTGATCTATGCCCCTCATTATTTTATAGACCTCTATAAGATCACCCCTCAGCCTCCTACGCTCCAGAGAAAAAACTTCCAGTCTATCCAGCCTCTCCTTATAACTCAAACCATCAAGCCTTGGTAGCATCCTCGTAAGTCTTTTCTGCACTCTTTCTCGTTTAATCCTATCTTTTCTATAATAGGGTGACCAGAACTGTACACAGTATTCCAAGTGTGGCCTTACCAATGTCTTGTACAACTTCAACAAGACGTCCCAACTCCTGTATTCAATGTTCTGACCAATGAAACCAAGCCTGCCGAATGCCTTCTTCACCACTCTGTCCACCTGTGACTCCACTTTCAAGGAGCTATGAACCTGTACCCCTAGATCTCTTTGTTCTGTAACTCTCCCCAATGCCCTACCATTAACTGAGTAAGTCCTGCCCTGGTTCAATCTACCAAAACGCATCACCTCGCATTTATCTAAATTAAACTCCATCTGCCATTCGTCAGCCCACTGGCCCAATTGATCAAGATCCCGTTGCAATTGGAGATAACTTTCTTCACTGTCCACTATGCCACCAATCTTGGTGTCATCTGCAAACTTACTAACCATGCCTCCTATATTCTCATCCAAATCATTAATACAAATGACAAATAACAGTGGACCCAGCACTGATCCCTGAGGCACACCGCTGGTCACAGGCCTCCAGTTTGAAAAACAATTCTCTACAACCACCCTCTGGCTTCTGTCATCGAGCCAATTTTGTATCCGATTGGCTACATTGCCCTGGATCCCATGAGATTTAATTTTATGCAACAACCTACCATGCGGTACCTTGTCAAAGGCCTTGCTAAAGTCCATGTAGACAACATCAACTGCACTGCCCTCATCGACCTTCTTGGTTACCCCTTCAAAAAACTCAATCAAATTTGTGAGACATGATTTTCCACTCACAAAGCCATGCTGACTGTCCCTGATCAGACTTTGCCTCTCTAAATGCTGTAGATCCTGCCTCTCAAACTACCTTCCAACAATTTACCCACCACAGATGTGAGGCTCACCGGCCTGTAGTTCCCAGACTTTTCCCTGCAGCCCTTTTTAAACAAAGGCACAACATTTGCCACTCTCCAATCTTCAGGCACCTCACCCGTGACTATCGATGATTCAAATACCTCGGCTGGGGGACCCGCAATTTCCTCCCTAGCCTCCCACAACCTCCTGGGATACACTTCCTCAGGTCCTGGGGATTTATCTACCTTGATGCGCTTTAAGACTTCCAGCACCTCCTTCTCTGTAATATGTACACTCCTCAAGACATCACAATTTATTTCCCCAAGTTCCCTAACATCCATGCTTTTCCCAACAGTAAATACTGATGAGAAATATTCATTTAGGATCTCACCCATCTCTTGTGGATCTGCACATAGAGAACCTTGTTGATCCTTAAGAGGCCCTACTCTCTCCCTTGTTACTCTTTTGCCCTTTATGTATTTGTAGACACTCTTTGGATTCTCCTTTGCCTCATCAACCAAAGCAATCTCCTGTCCCCTTTATGCCCTCCAGATGCTCGGGGATGAATTGAATGAAGTCAAAGGGGGAGAGTTCAGGGAAAGGGGGAGGATTTTGGGAAGGGTACTGAGCTCGCCACAAGATATTTTGCTCACTCAGTGCCCAAGAGGGTGGGTTGTGGGGAGGGGGGTGCGGTGTGGGGGGAACACATACTGCGAGACAGCACGCGGGCACAGAGAGAGAGCAATCTCGTTTCCAACTCCACGTACGTCTACAATACACGTTTACATCCTCCTTGTGATGGCAATCGTGCTCCCCCCAGTAAGAGGATCGACAGCCCCAAAGAACAGCCTCCGGTCCACGGCAACGAACTTCATCCAGCCATATCGGAGCGCCGTGTTCACCCTTCGCGTCACCGCTATCTTCCCCAGAGTACCGGACAGCCTCGCCACAATGCAGGTATTCACACACAACCCTGGCGTTGGCCATCGTCCATTCGTCATCACACACTGTGCCCCAGGTAGAGTTATAGAGAATCTCCAACAGTCCACTGCAACCATCGGAGCTCCCATGCAATCGAAGACGTTCCGGTACTGAAAGGGGACAGAAACACGGGGTTAGATACAGAGTAAAGCTCCCTCTTCACTGTCCCCATCAAACACTCCCAGGACAGGTACAGCACGGGGTTAGATACAGAGTAAAGCTCCCTCTACACTGTCCCCATCAAACACTCCCAGGACAGGTACAGCACGGGGTTAGATACAGAGTAAAGCTCCCTCTACACTGTCCCCATCAAACACTCCCAGGACAGGTACAGCACGGGGTTAGATACAGAGTAAAGCTCCCTCTACACTGTCCCCATCAAACACTCCCAGGACAGGTACAGCACGGGGTTAGATACAGAGTAAAGCTCCCTCTACACTGTCCCCATCAAACACTCCCAGGACAGGTACAGCACGGGGTTAGATACAGAGTAAAGCTCCCTCTACACTGTCCCCATCAAACACTCCCAGGACAGGTACAGCACGGGGTTAGATACAGAGTAAAGCTCCCTCTGCACTGTCCCCATCAAACACTCCCAGGACAGGTACAGCACGGGGTTAGATACAGAGTAAAGCTCCCTCTACAGTGTCCCCATCAAACACTCCCAGGACAGGTACAGCACGGGGTTAGATACAGAGTAAAGCTCCCTCTGCACTGTCCCCATCAAACACTCCCAGGACAGGTACAGCACGGGGTTAGATACAGAGTAAAGCTCCCTCTACACTGTCCCCATCAAACACTCCCAGGACAGGTACAGCACGGGGTTAGATACAGAGTAAAGCTCCCTCTACACTGTCCCCATCAAACACTCCCAGGACAGGTACAGCACGGGGTTAGATACAGAGTAAAGCTCCCTCTACACTGTCCCCCATCAAACACTCCCAGGACAGGTACAGCACGGGGTTAGATACAGAGTAAAGCTCCCTCTACACTGTCCCCCATCAAACACTCCCAGGACAGGTACAGCACGGGGTTAGATACAGAGTAAAGCTCCCTCTACACTGTCCCCCATCAAACACTCCCAGGACAGGTACAGCACGGGGTTAGATACAGAGTAAAGCTCCCTCTACACTGTCCCCCATCAAACACTCCCAGGACAGGTACAGCACGGGGTTAGATACAGAGTAAAGCTCCCTCTACACTGTCCCCCATCAAACACTCCCAGGACAGGTACAGCACGGGGTTAGATACAGAGTAAAGCTCCCTCTACACTGTCCCCCATCAAACACTCCCAGGACAGGTACAGCACGGGGTTAGATACAGAGTAAAGCTCCCTCTACACTGTCCCCATCAAACACTCCCAGGACAGGTACAGCACGGGGTTAGATACAGAGTAAAGCTCCCTCTACACTGTCCCCATCAAACACTCCCAGGACAGGTACAGCACGGGGTTAGATACAGAGTAAAGCTCCCTCTACACTGTCCCCATCAAACACTCCCAAGACAGGTACAGCACGGGGTTAGATACAGAGTAAAGCTCCCTCTACACTGTCCCCCATCAAACACTCCCAGGACAGGTACAGCACGGGGTTAGATACAGAGTAAAGCTCCCTCTACACTGTCCCCATCAAACACTCCCAGGACAGGTACAGCACGGGGTTAGATACAGAGTAAAGCTCCCTCTACACTGTCCCCCATCAAACACTCCCAGGACAGGTACAGCACGGGGTTAGATACAGAGTAAAGCTCCCTCTACACTGTCCCCCATCAAACACTCCCAGGACAGGTACAGCACGGGGTTAGATACAGAGTAAAGCTCCCTCTACACTGTCCCCATCAAACACTCCCAGGACAGGTACAGCACGGGGTTAGATACAGAGTAAAACTCCCTCTACACTGTCCCCATCAAACACTCCCAGGACAGGTACAACACGGGGTTAGATACAAAGTAAAGCTCCCTCTACACTGTCCCTCATCAAACACTCCCAGGAGATGTACAGCACGGGGTTAGATATAGAGTAAAGCTGCCTCTGCACTGTCCCCATCAAACACTCCCAGGACAGGTACAGCACGGGGTTAGATACAGAGTAAAGCTCCCTCTACACTGTCCCCATCAAACACTCCCAGGACAGGTACAGCACGGGGTTAGATACAGAGTAAAGCTCCCTCTACACTGTCCCCATCAAACACTCCCAGGACAGGTACAGCACGGGGTTAGATACAGAGTAAAGCTCCCTCTACACTGTCCCCATCAGACACTCCCAGGACAGGTACAGCACGGGGTTAGATACAGAGTAAAGCTCCCTCTACACTGTCCCCATCAAACACTCCCAGGACAGGTACAGCACGGGGTTAGATACAGAGTAAAACTCCCTCTACACTGTCCCCATCAAACACTCCCAGGACAGGTACAACACGGGGTTAGATACAAAGTAAAGCTCCCTCTACACTGTCCCCATCAAACACTCCCAGGACAGGTACAGCACGGGGTTAGATACAGAGTAAAGCTCCCTCTACACTGTCCCCATCAAACACTCCCAGGACAGGTACAGCACGGGGTTAGATACAGAGTAAAGCTCCCTCTACACTGTCCCCATCAAACACTCCCAGGACAGGTACAGCACGGGGTTAGATACAGAGTAAAGCTCCCTCTACACTGTCCCCATCAAACACTCCCAGGACAGGTACAGCACGGGGTTAGATACAGAGTAAAGCTCCCTCTACACTGTCCCCATCAAACACTCCCAGGACAGGTACAGCACGGGGTTAGATACAGAGTAAAGCTCCCTCTACACTGTCCCCATCAAACACTCCCAGGACAGGTACAGCACGGGGTTAGATACAGAGTAAAGCTCCCTCTGCACTGTCCCCATCAAACACTCCCAGGACAGGTACAGCACGGGGTTAGATACAGAGTAAAGCTCCCTCTACAGTGTCCCCATCAAACACTCCCAGGACAGGTACAGCACGGGGTTAGATACAGAGTAAAGCTCCCTCTGCACTGTCCCCATCAAACACTCCCAGGACAGGTACAGCACGGGGTTAGATACAGAGTAAAGCTCCCTCTACACTGTCCCCATCAAACACTCCCAGGACAGGTACAGCACGGGGTTAGATACAGAGTAAAGCTCCCTCTACACTGTCCCCATCAAACACTCCCAGGACAGGTACAGCACGGGGTTAGATACAGAGTAAAGCTCCCTCTACACTGTCCCCCATCAAACACTCCCAGGACAGGTACAGCACGGGGTTAGATACAGAGTAAAGCTCCCTCTACACTGTCCCCCATCAAACACTCCCAGGACAGGTACAGCACGGGGTTAGATACAGAGTAAAGCTCCCTCTACACTGTCCCCCATCAAACACTCCCAGGACAGGTACAGCACGGGGTTAGATACAGAGTAAAGCTCCCTCTACACTGTCCCCCATCAAACACTCCCAGGACAGGTACAGCACGGGGTTAGATACAGAGTAAAGCTCCCTCTACACTGTCCCCCATCAAACACTCCCAGGACAGGTACAGCACGGGGTTAGATACAGAGTAAAGCTCCCTCTACACTGTCCCCCATCAAACACTCCCAGGACAGGTACAGCACGGGGTTAGATACAGAGTAAAGCTCCCTCTACACTGTCCCCATCAAACACTCCCAGGACAGGTACAGCACGGGGTTAGATACAGAGTAAAGCTCCCTCTACACTGTCCCCATCAAACACTCCCAGGACAGGTACAGCACGGGGTTAGATACAGAGTAAAGCTCCCTCTACACTGTCCCCATCAAACACTCCCAGGACAGGTACAGCACGGGGTTAGATACAGAGTAAAGCTCCCTCTACACTGTCCCCCATCAAACACTCCCAGGACAGGTACAGCACGGGGTTAGATACAGAGTAAACCTCCCTCTACACTGTCCCCATCAAACACTCCCAGGACAGGTACAGCACGGGGTTAGATACAGAGTAAAGCTCCCTCTACACTGTCCCCCATCAAACACTCCCAGGACAGGTACAGCACAGGGTTAGATACAGAGTAAAGCTCCCTCTACACTGTCCCCCATCAAACACTCCCAGGACAGGTACAGCACGGGGTTAGATACAGAGTAAAGCTCCCTCTACACTGTCCCCATCAAACACTCCCAGGACAGGTACAGCACGGGGTTAGATACAGAGTAAAACTCCCTCTACACTGTCCCCATCAAACACTCCCAGGACAGGTACAACACGGGGTTAGATACAAAGTAAAGCTCCCTCTACACTGTCCCTCATCAAACACTCCCAGGAGATGTACAGCACGGGGTTAGATATAGAGTAAAGCTGCCTCTGCACTGTCCCCATCAAACACTCCCAGGACAGGTACAGCACGGGGTTAGATACAGAGTAAAGCTCCCTCTACACTGTCCCCATCAAACACTCCCAGGACAGGTACAGCACGGGGTTAGATACAGAGTAAAGCTCCCTCTACACTGTCCCCATCAAACACTCCCAGGACAGGTACAGCACGGGGTTAGATACAGAGTAAAGCTCCCTCTACACTGTCCCCATCAGACACTCCCAGGACAGGTACAGCACGGGGTTAGATACAGAGTAAAGCTCCCTCTACACTGTCCCTATCAAACACTCCCAGGACAGGTACAGCACGGGGTTAGATACAGAGTAAAACTCCCTCTACACTGTCCCCATCAAACACTCCCAGGACAGGTACAACACGGGGTTAGATACAAAGTAAAGCTCCCTCTACACTGTCCCCATCAAACACTCCCAGGACAGGTACAGCACGGGGTTAGATACAGAGTAAAGCTCCCTCTACACTGTCCCCATCAAACACTCCCAGGACAGGTACAGCACGGGGTTAGATACAGAGTAAAGCTCCCTCTACACTGTCCCCATCAAACACTCCCAGGACAGGTACAGCACGGGGTTAGATACAGAGTAAATCTCCATCAAAACTGTCCCCCATCAAACACTCCCAGGACAGGTACAGCACGGGGTTAGATACAGAGTAAAGCTCCCTCTACACTGTCCCCATCAATCACTCCAAGGACAGGGACAACACGGAGACAGATACAGAGTAAAGCTCCCTCTACACTGTTCCCATCAAACACACCCAGGACAGGTACAGGACGGGGTTAGATACAGAGTAAAGCTCCCTCTGCACTGTCCCCATCAAACATTCCCGGGACAGGTACAGCACGGGGTTAGATACAGAGTAAAGCTCCCTCTACACTGTCCCCATCAAACACTCCCAGGACAGGTACAGCACGGGGTTAGATACAGAGTAAAACTCCCTCTACACTGTCCCCATCAAACACTCCCAGGACAGGTACAACACGGGGTTAGATACAGAGTAAAGCTCCCTCTGCACTGTCCCCCATCAAACACTCCCAGGACAGGTACAGCACGGGGTTAGATACAGAGTAAACCTCCCTCTACACTGTCCCCATCAAACACTACGAGGACAGGTACAGCATGGGACTAGATACAGAGTAAAGCTCCCTCTACACTGTCCCCATCAAACACTCCCAGGACAGGTACAGCATGGGGTTAGATAGAGAGTAAAGCCCCCTCTACACTGTCCCCCATCAAACACTCCCGGGACAGGTACAGCACGGAGTTAGATACAGAGTAAAGCTCCCTCTACACTGTCCCCCATCAAACACTCCCAGGACAGGTACAGCACAGGGTTAGATACAGAGTAAAGCTCCCTCTACACTGTCCCCCATCAAACACTCCCGGGACAGGTACAGCACGGGGTTAGATACAGAGTAAAGCTCCCTCTACACTGTCCCCCATCAAACACTCCCAGGGCAGGTACAGCACAGGGTTAGATACAGAGTAAAGCTCCCTCTAAACTGTCCCCATCAATCACTCCCAGGCCAGGGACAACACGGAGATAGATACAGAGTAAAGCTCCCTCTACACTGTCCCCATCAAACACACCCAGGACAGGTACAGCACGGGGTTAGATACAGAGTAAAGCTCCCTCTACACTGTCCCCATCAAACACTCCCAGGACAGGTACAGGACGGGGTTAGATACAGAGTAAAGCTCCCTCTGCACTGTCCCCATCAAACATTCCCGGGACGGGTACAGCACGGGGTTAGATACAGAGTAAAGCTCCCTCTGCACTGTCCCCCATCAAACACTCCCAGGACAGGTACAGCACGGGGTTAGATACAGAGTAAACCTCCCTCTACACTGTCCCCATCAAACACTACGAGGACAGGTACAGCATGGGACTAGATACAGAGTAAAGCTCCCTCTACACTGTCCCCATCAAACACTCCCAGGACAGGTACAGCATGGGGTTAGATAGAGAGTAAAGCCCCCTCTACACTGTCCCCCATCAAACACTCCCGGGACAGGTACAGCACGGAGTTAGATACAGAGTAAAGCTCCCTCTACACTGTCCCCCATCAAACACTCCCAGGACAGGTACAGCACAGGGTTAGATACAGAGTAAAGCTCCCTCTACACTGTCCCCCATCAAACACTCCCGGGACAGGTACAGCACGGGGTTAGATACAGAGTAAAGCTCCCTCTACACTGTCCCCCATCAAACACTCCCAGGGCAGGTACAGCACAGGGTTAGATACAGAGTAAAGCTCCCTCTAAACTGTCCCCATCAATCACTCCCAGGCCAGGGACAACACGGAGATAGATACAGAGTAAAGCTCCCTCTACACTGTCCCCATCAAACACACCCAGGACAGGTACAGCACGGGGTTAGATACAGAGTAAAGCTCCCTCTACACTGTCCCCATCAAACACTCCCAGGACAGGTACAGGACGGGGTTAGGTACAGAGTAAAGCTCCCTCTGCACTGTCCCCATCAAACATTCCCGGGACGGGTACAGCACGGGGTTAGATACAGAGTAAAGCTCCCTCTACACTGTCCCCATCAAACACTCCCAGGACAGGTACAGCACGGGGTTAGAAACAGAGTAAAGCCCTCTCTACACTGTCCCCATCAAACACTCCCAGGACAGGTACAGCACGGGGTTAGATACAGAGTAAAGCTCCCTCTACACTGTCCCCATCAAACACTCCCAGGACAGGTACAGCACGGGGTTAGATACAGAGTAAAGCTCCCTCTACAATGTCCCCATCAAACACTCCCAGGAGATGTACAGCACGGGGTTAGATACAGAGTAAAGCTCCCTCTACACTGTCCCTCATCAAACACTCCCAGGAGAGGTACAGCACGGGGTTAGATACAGAGTAAAGCTCCCTCTGCACTGTCCCCCATCAAACACTCCCAGGACAGGTACAGCACGGGGTTAGATACAGAGTAAACCTCCCTCTACACTGTCCCCATCAAACACTACGAGGACAGGTACAGCATGGGACTAGATACAGAGTAAAGCTCCCTCTACACTGTCCCCATCAAACACTCCCAGGACAGGTACAGCACGGGGTTAGATATAGAGTAAAGCTGCCTCTGCACTGTCCCCATCAAACACTCCCAGGACAGGTACAGCACGGGGTTAGATACAGAGTAAAGCTCCCTCTACACTGTCCCCATCAAACACTCCCAGGACAGGTACAGCACGGGGTTAGATACAGAGTAAAGCTCCCTCTACACTGTCCCCATCAAACACTCCCAGGACAGGTACAGCACGGGGTTAGATACAGAGTAAAGCTCCCTCTACACTGTCCCCATCAGACACTCCCAGGACAGGTACAGCACGGGGTTAGATACAGAGTAAAGCTCCCTCTACACTGTCCCCATCAAACACTCCCAGGACAGGTACAGCACGGGGTTAGATACAGAGTAAAACTCCCTCTACACTGTCCCCATCAAACACTCCCAGGACAGGTACAACACGGGGTTAGATACAAAGTAAAGCTCCCTCTACACTGTCCCTCATCAAACACTCCCAGAAGATGTACAGCACGGGGTTAGATATAGAGTAAAGCTGCCTCTACACTGTCCCCATCAAACACTCCCAGGACAGGTACAGCACGGGGTTAGATACAGAGTAAATCTCCATCAAAACTGTCCCCCATCAAACACTCCCAGGACAGGTACAGCACGGGGTTAGATACAGAGTAAAGCTCCCTCTACACTGTCCCCATCAATCACTCCAAGGACAGGGACAACACGGAGACAGATACAGAGTAAAGCTCCCTCTACACTGTTCCCATCAAACACACCCAGGACAGGTACAGGACGGGGTTAGATACAGAGTAAAGCTCCCTCTGCACTGTCCCCATCAAACATTCCCGGGACAGGTACAGCACGGGGTTAGATACAGAGTAAATCTCCATCAACACTGTCCCCCATCAAACACTCCCAGGACAGGTACAGCACGGGGTTAGATACAGAGTAAAGCTCCCTCTACACTGTCCCCATCAAACACTCCCAGGACACGTACAGCACGGGGTTAGATACAGAGTAAATCTCCATCAACACTGTCCCCCATCAAACACTCCCAGGACAGGTACAGCACGGGGTTAGATACAGAGTAAAGCTCCCTCTAAACTGTCCCCATCAATCACTCCCAGGCCAGGGACAACACGGAGATAGATACAGAGTAAAGCTCCCTCTACACTGTCCCCATCAAACACACCCAGGACAGGTACAGCATGGGGTTAGATACAGAGTAAAGCTCCCTCTACACTGTCCCCATCAAACACTCCCAGGACAGGTACAGGACGGGGTTAGATACAGAGTAAAGCTCCCTCTGCACTGTCCCCATCAAACATTCCCGGGACGGGTACAGCACGGGGTTAGATACAGAGTAAAGCTCCCTCTACACTGTCCCCATCAAACACTCCCAGGACAGGTACAGCACGGGGTTAGATACAGAGTAAAGCTCCCTCTACACTGTCCCCATCAAACACTCCCAGGACAGGTACAGCACGGGGTTAGATACAGAGTAAAGCTCCCTCTACACTGTCCCCATCAAACACTCCCAGGACAGGTACAGCACGGGGTTAGATACAGAGTAAATCTCCCTCTACACTGTCCCCATCAAACACTCCCAGGACAGGTACAGCACGGGGTTAGATACAGAGTAAAGCTCCCTCTGCACTGTCCCCATCAAACACTCCCAGGACAGGTACAGCACGGGGTTAGATACAGAGTAAAGCTCCCTCTACAGTGTCCCCATCAAACACTCCCAGGACAGGTACAGCACGGGGTTAGATACAGAGTAAAGCTCCCTCTGCACTGTCCCCATCAAACACTCCCAGGACAGGTACAGCACGGGGTTAGATACAGAGTAAAGCTCCCTCTACACTGTCCCCATCAAACACTCCCAGGACAGGTACAGCACGGGGTTAGATACAGAGTAAAGCTCCCTCTACACTGTCCCCATCAAACACTCCCAGGACAGGTACAGCACGGGGTTAGATACAGAGTAAAGCTCCCTCTACACTGTCCCCCATCAAACACTCCCAGGACAGGTACAGCACGGGGTTAGATACAGAGTAAAGCTCCCTCTACACTGTCCCCCATCAAACACTCCCAGGACAGGTACAGCACGGGGTTAGATACAGAGTAAAGCTCCCTCTACACTGTCCCCCATCAAACACTCCCAGGACAGGTACAGCACGGGGTTAGATACAGAGTAAAGCTCCCTCTACACTGTCCCCCATCAAACACTCCCAGGACAGGTACAGCACGGGGTTAGATACAGAGTAAAGCTCCCTCTACACTGTCCCCCATCAAACACTCCCAGGACAGGTACAGCACGGGGTTAGATACAGAGTAAAGCTCCCTCTACACTGTCCCCCATCAAACACTCCCAGGACAGGTACAGCACGGGGTTAGATACAGAGTAAAGCTCCCTCTACACTGTCCCCATCAAACACTCCCAGGACAGGTACAGCACGGGGTTAGATACAGAGTAAAGCTCCCTCTACACTGTCCCCATCAAACACTCCCAGGACAGGTACAGCACGGGGTTAGATACAGAGTAAAGCTCCCTCTACACTGTCCCCATCAAACACTCCCAGGACAGGTACAGCACGGGGTTAGATACAGAGTAAAGCTCCCTCTACACTGTCCCCCATCAAACACTCCCAGGACAGGTACAGCACGGGGTTAGATACAGAGTAAACCTCCCTCTACACTGTCCCCATCAAACACTCCCAGGACAGGTACAGCACGGGGTTAGATACAGAGTAAAGCTCCCTCTACACTGTCCCCCATCAAACACTCCCAGGACAGGTACAGCACAGGGTTAGATACAGAGTAAAGCTCCCTCTACACTGTCCCCCATCAAACACTCCCAGGACAGGTACAGCACGGGGTTAGATACAGAGTAAAGCTCCCTCTACACTGTCCCCATCAAACACTCCCAGGACAGGTACAGCACGGGGTTAGATACAGAGTAAAACTCCCTCTACACTGTCCCCATCAAACACTCCCAGGACAGGTACAACACGGGGTTAGATACAAAGTAAAGCTCCCTCTACACTGTCCCTCATCAAACACTCCCAGGAGATGTACAGCACGGGGTTAGATATAGAGTAAAGCTGCCTCTGCACTGTCCCCATCAAACACTCCCAGGACAGGTACAGCACGGGGTTAGATACAGAGTAAAGCTCCCTCTACACTGTCCCCATCAAACACTCCCAGGACAGGTACAGCACGGGGTTAGATACAGAGTAAAGCTCCCTCTACACTGTCCCCATCAAACACTCCCAGGACAGGTACAGCACGGGGTTAGATACAGAGTAAAGCTCCCTCTACACTGTCCCCATCAGACACTCCCAGGACAGGTACAGCACGGGGTTAGATACAGAGTAAAGCTCCCTCTACACTGTCCCTATCAAACACTCCCAGGACAGGTACAGCACGGGGTTAGATACAGAGTAAAACTCCCTCTACACTGTCCCCATCAAACACTCCCAGGACAGGTACAACACGGGGTTAGATACAAAGTAAAGCTCCCTCTACACTGTCCCCATCAAACACTCCCAGGACAGGTACAGCACGGGGTTAGATACAGAGTAAAGCTCCCTCTACACTGTCCCCATCAAACACTCCCAGGACAGGTACAGCACGGGGTTAGATACAGAGTAAAGCTCCCTCTACACTGTCCCCATCAAACACTCCCAGGACAGGTACAGCACGGGGTTAGATACAGAGTAAATCTCCATCAAAACTGTCCCCCATCAAACACTCCCAGGACAGGTACAGCACGGGGTTAGATACAGAGTAAAGCTCCCTCTACACTGTCCCCATCAATCACTCCAAGGACAGGGACAACACGGAGACAGATACAGAGTAAAGCTCCCTCTACACTGTTCCCATCAAACACACCCAGGACAGGTACAGGACGGGGTTAGATACAGAGTAAAGCTCCCTCTGCACTGTCCCCATCAAACATTCCCGGGACAGGTACAGCACGGGGTTAGATACAGAGTAAAGCTCCCTCTACACTGTCCCCATCAAACACTCCCAGGACAGGTACAGCACGGGGTTAGATACAGAGTAAAACTCCCTCTACACTGTCCCCATCAAACACTCCCAGGACAGGTACAACACGGGGTTAGATACAGAGTAAAGCTCCCTCTGCACTGTCCCCCATCAAACACTCCCAGGACAGGTACAGCACGGGGTTAGATACAGAGTAAACCTCCCTCTACACTGTCCCCATCAAACACTACGAGGACAGGTACAGCATGGGACTAGATACAGAGTAAAGCTCCCTCTACACTGTCCCCATCAAACACTCCCAGGACAGGTACAGCATGGGGTTAGATAGAGAGTAAAGCCCCCTCTACACTGTCCCCCATCAAACACTCCCGGGACAGGTACAGCACGGAGTTAGATACAGAGTAAAGCTCCCTCTACACTGTCCCCCATCAAACACTCCCAGGACAGGTACAGCACAGGGTTAGATACAGAGTAAAGCTCCCTCTACACTGTCCCCCATCAAACACTCCCGGGACAGGTACAGCACGGGGTTAGATACAGAGTAAAGCTCCCTCTACACTGTCCCCCATCAAACACTCCCAGGGCAGGTACAGCACAGGGTTAGATACAGAGTAAAGCTCCCTCTAAACTGTCCCCATCAATCACTCCCAGGCCAGGGACAACACGGAGATAGATACAGAGTAAAGCTCCCTCTACACTGTCCCCATCAAACACACCCAGGACAGGTACAGCACGGGGTTAGATACAGAGTAAAGCTCCCTCTACACTGTCCCCATCAAACACTCCCAGGACAGGTACAGGACGGGGTTAGATACAGAGTAAAGCTCCCTCTGCACTGTCCCCATCAAACATTCCCGGGACGGGTACAGCACGGGGTTAGATACAGAGTAAAGCTCCCTCTGCACTGTCCCCCATCAAACACTCCCAGGACAGGTACAGCACGGGGTTAGATACAGAGTAAACCTCCCTCTACACTGTCCCCATCAAACACTACGAGGACAGGTACAGCATGGGACTAGATACAGAGTAAAGCTCCCTCTACACTGTCCCCATCAAACACTCCCAGGACAGGTACAGCATGGGGTTAGATAGAGAGTAAAGCCCCCTCTACACTGTCCCCCATCAAACACTCCCGGGACAGGTACAGCACGGAGTTAGATACAGAGTAAAGCTCCCTCTACACTGTCCCCCATCAAACACTCCCAGGACAGGTACAGCACAGGGTTAGATACAGAGTAAAGCTCCCTCTACACTGTCCCCCATCAAACACTCCCGGGACAGGTACAGCACGGGGTTAGATACAGAGTAAAGCTCCCTCTACACTGTCCCCCATCAAACACTCCCAGGGCAGGTACAGCACAGGGTTAGATACAGAGTAAAGCTCCCTCTAAACTGTCCCCATCAATCACTCCCAGGCCAGGGACAACACGGAGATAGATACAGAGTAAAGCTCCCTCTACACTGTCCCCATCAAACACACCCAGGACAGGTACAGCACGGGGTTAGATACAGAGTAAAGCTCCCTCTACACTGTCCCCATCAAACACTCCCAGGACAGGTACAGGACGGGGTTAGGTACAGAGTAAAGCTCCCTCTGCACTGTCCCCATCAAACATTCCCGGGACGGGTACAGCACGGGGTTAGATACAGAGTAAAGCTCCCTCTACACTGTCCCCATCAAACACTCCCAGGACAGGTACAGCACGGGGTTAGAAACAGAGTAAAGCCCTCTCTACACTGTCCCCATCAAACACTCCCAGGACAGGTACAGCACGGGGTTAGATACAGAGTAAAGCTCCCTCTACACTGTCCCCATCAAACACTCCCAGGACAGGTACAGCACGGGGTTAGATACAGAGTAAAGCTCCCTCTACAATGTCCCCATCAAACACTCCCAGGAGATGTACAGCACGGGGTTAGATACAGAGTAAAGCTCCCTCTACACTGTCCCTCATCAAACACTCCCAGGAGAGGTACAGCACGGGGTTAGATACAGAGTAAAGCTCCCTCTGCACTGTCCCCCATCAAACACTCCCAGGACAGGTACAGCACGGGGTTAGATACAGAGTAAACCTCCCTCTACACTGTCCCCATCAAACACTACGAGGACAGGTACAGCATGGGACTAGATACAGAGTAAAGCTCCCTCTACACTGTCCCCATCAAACACTCCCAGGACAGGTACAGCACGGGGTTAGATATAGAGTAAAGCTGCCTCTGCACTGTCCCCATCAAACACTCCCAGGACAGGTACAGCACGGGGTTAGATACAGAGTAAAGCTCCCTCTACACTGTCCCCATCAAACACTCCCAGGACAGGTACAGCACGGGGTTAGATACAGAGTAAAGCTCCCTCTACACTGTCCCCATCAAACACTCCCAGGACAGGTACAGCACGGGGTTAGATACAGAGTAAAGCTCCCTCTACACTGTCCCCATCAGACACTCCCAGGACAGGTACAGCACGGGGTTAGATACAGAGTAAAGCTCCCTCTACACTGTCCCCATCAAACACTCCCAGGACAGGTACAGCACGGGGTTAGATACAGAGTAAAACTCCCTCTACACTGTCCCCATCAAACACTCCCAGGACAGGTACAACACGGGGTTAGATACAAAGTAAAGCTCCCTCTACACTGTCCCTCATCAAACACTCCCAGAAGATGTACAGCACGGGGTTAGATATAGAGTAAAGCTGCCTCTACACTGTCCCCATCAAACACTCCCAGGACAGGTACAGCACGGGGTTAGATACAGAGTAAATCTCCATCAAAACTGTCCCCCATCAAACACTCCCAGGACAGGTACAGCACGGGGTTAGATACAGAGTAAAGCTCCCTCTACACTGTCCCCATCAATCACTCCAAGGACAGGGACAACACGGAGACAGATACAGAGTAAAGCTCCCTCTACACTGTTCCCATCAAACACACCCAGGACAGGTACAGGACGGGGTTAGATACAGAGTAAAGCTCCCTCTGCACTGTCCCCATCAAACATTCCCGGGACAGGTACAGCACGGGGTTAGATACAGAGTAAATCTCCATCAACACTGTCCCCCATCAAACACTCCCAGGACAGGTACAGCACGGGGTTAGATACAGAGTAAAGCTCCCTCTACACTGTCCCCATCAAACACTCCCAGGACACGTACAGCACGGGGTTAGATACAGAGTAAATCTCCATCAACACTGTCCCCCATCAAACACTCCCAGGACAGGTACAGCACGGGGTTAGATACAGAGTAAAGCTCCCTCTAAACTGTCCCCATCAATCACTCCCAGGCCAGGGACAACACGGAGATAGATACAGAGTAAAGCTCCCTCTACACTGTCCCCATCAAACACACCCAGGACAGGTACAGCATGGGGTTAGATACAGAGTAAAGCTCCCTCTACACTGTCCCCATCAAACACTCCCAGGACAGGTACAGGACGGGGTTAGATACAGAGTAAAGCTCCCTCTGCACTGTCCCCATCAAACATTCCCGGGACGGGTACAGCACGGGGTTAGATACAGAGTAAAGCTCCCTCTACACTGTCCCCATCAAACACTCCCAGGACAGGTACAGCACGGGGTTAGAAACAGAGTAAAGCCCTCTCTACACTGTCCCCATCAAACACTCCCAGGACAGGTACAGCACGGGGTTAGATACAGAGTAAAGCTCCCGCTACACTGTCCCCATCAAACACTCCCAGGACAGGTACAGCACGGGGTTAGATACAGAGTAAAGCTCCCTCTACAATGTCCCCATCAAACACTCCCAGGAGATGTACAGCACGGGGTTAGATACAGAGTAAAGCTCCCTCTACACTGTCCCTCATCAAACACTCCCAGGAGAGGTACAGCACGGGGTTAGATACAGAGTAAAGCTCCCTCTGCACTGTCCCCCATCAAACACTCCCAGGACAGGTACAGCACGGGGTTAGATACAGAGTAAACCTCCCTCTACACTGTCCCCATCAAACACTCCCAGGAGATGTACAGCATGGGACTAGATACAGAGTAAAGCTCCCTCTACACTGTCCCCATCAAACACTCCCAGGACAGGTACAGCATGGGGTTAGATAGAGAGTAAAGCCCCCTCTACACTGTCCCCCATCAAACACTCCCGGGACAGGTACAGCACGGAGTTAGATACAGAGTAAAGCTCCCTCTACACTGTCCCCCATCAAACACTCCCAGGACAGGTACAGCACAGGGTTAGATACAGAGTAAAGCTCCCTCTACACTGTCCCCCATCAAACACTCCCGGGACAGGTACAGCACGGGGTTAGATACAGAGTAAAGCTCCCTCTACACTGTCCCCCATCAAACACTCCCAGGGCAGGTACAGCACAGGGTTAGATACAGAGTAAAGCTCCCTCTACACTGTCCCCATCAAACACTCCCGGGACAGGTACAGCACGGGGTTAGATACAGAGTAAAGCTCCCTCTACACTGTCCCCCATCAAACACTCCCAGGACAGGTACAGCACGGGGTTAGATACAGAGTAAAGCTCCCTCTACACTGTCCCCCATCAAACACTCCCAGGACAGGTACAGCACGGGGTTAGATACAGAGTAAAGCTCCCTCTACACTGTCCCCATCAATCACTCCAAGGACAGGGACAACACGGAGACAGATACAGAGTAAAGCTCCCTCTACACTGTTCCCATCAAACACACCCAGGACAGGTACAGGACGGGGTTAGATACAGAGTAAAGCTCCCTCTGCACTGTCCCCATCAAACATTCCCGGGACAGGTACAGCACGGGGTTAGATATAGAGTAAAGCTCCCTCTACACTGTCCCCATCAAACACTCCCAGGACACGTACAGCACGGGGTTAGATACAGAGTAAATCTCCATCAACACTGTCCCCCATCAAACACTCCCAGGACAGGTACAGCACGGGGTTAGATACAGAGTAAAGCTCCCTCTAAACTGTCCCCATCAATCACTCCCAGGCCAGGGACAACACGGAGATAGATACAGAGTAAAGCTCCCTCTACACTGTCCCCATCAAACACACCCAGGACAGGTACAGCACGGGGTTAGATACAGAGTAAAGCTCCCTCTACACTGTCCCCATCAAACACTCCCAGGACAGGTACAGGACGGGGTTAGATACAGAGTAAAGCTCCCTCTGCACTGTCCCCATCAAACATTCCCGGGACGGGTACAGCACGGGGTTAGATACAGAGTAAAGCTCCCTCTACACTGTCCCCATCAAACACTCCCAGGACAGGTACAGCACGGGGTTAGAAACAGAGTAAAGCCCTCTCTACACTGTCCCCATCAAACACTCCCAGGACAGGTACAGCACGGGGTTAGATACAGAGTAAAGCTCCCGCTACACTGTCCCCATCAAACACTCCCAGGACAGGTACAGCACGGGGTTAGATACAGAGTAAAGCTCCCTCTACAATGTCCCCATCAAACACTCCCAGGAGATGTACAGCACGGGGTTAGATACAGAGTAAAGCTCCCTCTACACTGTCCCTCATCAAACACTCCCAGGAGAGGTACAGCACGGGGTTAGATACAGAGTAAAGCTCCCTCTGCACTGTCCCCCATCAAACACTCCCAGGACAGGTACAGCACGGGGTTAGATACAGAGTAAACCTCCCTCTACACTGTCCCCATCAAACACTACGAGGACAGGTACAGCATGGGACTAGATACAGAGTAAAGCTCCCTCTACACTGTCCCCCATCAAACACTCCCGGGACAGGTACAGCACGGGGTTAGATACAGAGTAAAGCTCCCTCTACACTGTCCCCCATCAAACACTCCCAGGGCAGGTACAGCACAGGGTTAGATACAGAGTAAAGCTCCCTCTACACTGTCCCCATCAAACACTCCCGGGACAGGTACAGCACGGGGTTAGATACAGAGTAAAGCTCCCTCTACACTGTCCCCCATCAAACACTCCCAGGACAGGTACAGCACGGGGTTAGATACAGAGTAAAGCTCCCTCTACACTGTCCCCCATCAAACACTCCCAGGACAGGTACAGCACGGGGTTAGATACAGAGTAAAGCTCCCTCTACACTGTCCCCATCAATCACTCCAAGGACAGGGACAACACGGAGACAGATACAGAGTAAAGCTCCCTCTACACTGTTCCCATCAAACACACCCAGGACAGGTACAGGACGGGGTTAGATACAGAGTAAAGCTCCCTCTGCACTGTCCCCATCAAACATTCCCGGGACAGGTACAGCACGGGGTTAGATATAGAGTAAAGCTCCCTCTACACTGTCCCCATCAAACACTCCCAGGACACGTACAGCACGGGGTTAGATACAGAGTAAATCTCCATCAACACTGTCCCCCATCAAACACTCCCAGGACAGGTACAGCACGGGGTTAGATACAGAGTAAAGCTCCCTCTAAACTGTCCCCATCAATCACTCCCAGGCCAGGGACAACACGGAGATAGATACAGAGTAAAGCTCCCTCTACACTGTCCCCATCAAACACACCCAGGACAGGTACAGCATGGGGTTAAATACAGAGTAAAGCTCCCTCTACACTGTCCCCATCAAACACTCCCAGGACAGGTACAGGACGGGGTTAGATACAGAGTAAAGCTCCCTCTGCACTGTCCCCATCAAACATTCCCGGGACGGGTACAGCACGGGGTTAGATACAGAGTAAAGCTCCCTCTACACTGTCCCCATCAAACACTCCCAGGACAGGTACAGCACGGGGTTAGAAACAGAGTAAAGCCCTCTCTACACTGTCCCCATCAAACACTCCCAGGACAGGTACAGCACGGGGTTAGATACAGAGTAAAGCTCCCGCTACACTGTCCCCATCAAACACTCCCAGGACAGGTACAGCACGGGGTTAGATACAGAGTAAAGCTCCCTCTACAATGTCCCCATCAAACACTCCCAGGAGATGTACAGCACGGGGTTAGATACAGAGTAAAGCTCCCTCTACACTGTCCCTCATCAAACACTCCCAGGAGAGGTACAGCACGGGGTTAGATACAGAGTAAAGCTCCCTCTGCACTGTCCCCCATCAAACACTCCCAGGACAGGTACAGCACGGGGTTAGATACAGAGTAAACCTCCCTCTACACTGTCCCCATCAAACACTCCCAGGAGATGTACAGCATGGGACTAGATACAGAGTAAAGCTCCCTCTACACTGTCCCCATCAAACACTCCCAGGACAGGTACAGCATGGGGTTAGATAGAGAGTAAAGCCCCCTCTACACTGTCCCCCATCAAACACTCCCGGGACAGGTACAGCACGGAGTTAGATACAGAGTAAAGCTCCCTCTACACTGTCCCCCATCAAACACTCCCAGGACAGGTACAGCACAGGGTTAGATACAGAGTAAAGCTCCCTCTACACTGTCCCCCATCAAACACTCCCGGGACAGGTACAGCACGGGGTTAGATACAGAGTAAAGCTCCCTCTACACTGTCCCCCATCAAACACTCCCAGGGCAGGTACAGCACAGGGTTAGATACAGAGTAAAGCTCCCTCTACACTGTCCCCATCAAACACTCCCGGGACAGGTACAGCACGGGGTTAGATACAGAGTAAAGCTCCCTCTACACTGTCCCCCATCAAACACTCCCAGGACAGGTACAGCACGGGGTTAGATACAGAGTAAAGCTCCCTCTACACTGTCCCCCATCAAACACTCCCAGGACAGGTACAGCACGGGGTTAGATACAGAGTAAAGCTCCCTCTACACTGTCCCCATCAATCACTCCAAGGACAGGGACAACACGGAGACAGATACAGAGTAAAGCTCCCTCTACACTGTTCCCATCAAACACACCCAGGACAGGTACAGGACGGGGTTAGATACAGAGTAAAGCTCCCTCTGCACTGTCCCCATCAAACATTCCCGGGACAGGTACAGCACGGGGTTAGATATAGAGTAAAGCTCCCTCTACACTGTCCCCATCAAACACTCCCAGGACACGTACAGCACGGGGTTAGATACAGAGTAAATCTCCATCAACACTGTCCCCCATCAAACACTCCCAGGACAGGTACAGCACGGGGTTAGATACAGAGTAAAGCTCCCTCTAAACTGTCCCCATCAATCACTCCCAGGCCAGGGACAACACGGAGATAGATACAGAGTAAAGCTCCCTCTACACTGTCCCCATCAAACACACCCAGGACAGGTACAGCACGGGGTTAGATACAGAGTAAAGCTCCCTCTACACTGTCCCCATCAAACACTCCCAGGACAGGTACAGGACGGGGTTAGATACAGAGTAAAGCTCCCTCTGCACTGTCCCCATCAAACATTCCCGGGACGGGTACAGCACGGGGTTAGATACAGAGTAAAGCTCCCTCTACACTGTCCCCATCAAACACTCCCAGGACAGGTACAGCACGGGGTTAGAAACAGAGTAAAGCCCTCTCTACACTGTCCCCATCAAACACTCCCAGGACAGGTACAGCACGGGGTTAGATACAGAGTAAAGCTCCCGCTACACTGTCCCCATCAAACACTCCCAGGACAGGTACAGCACGGGGTTAGATACAGAGTAAAGCTCCCTCTACAATGTCCCCATCAAACACTCCCAGGAGATGTACAGCACGGGGTTAGATACAGAGTAAAGCTCCCTCTACACTGTCCCTCATCAAACACTCCCAGGAGAGGTACAGCACGGGGTTAGATACAGAGTAAAGCTCCCTCTGCACTGTCCCCCATCAAACACTCCCAGGACAGGTACAGCACGGGGTTAGATACAGAGTAAACCTCCCTCTACACTGTCCCCATCAAACACTACGAGGACAGGTACAGCATGGGACTAGATACAGAGTAAAGCTCCCTCTACACTGTCCCCCATCAAACACTCCCGGGACAGGTACAGCACGGGGTTAGATACAGAGTAAAGCTCCCTCTACACTGTCCCCCATCAAACACTCCCAGGGCAGGTACAGCACAGGGTTAGATACAGAGTAAAGCTCCCTCTACACTGTCCCCATCAAACACTCCCGGGACAGGTACAGCACGGGGTTAGATACAGAGTAAAGCTCCCTCTACACTGTCCCCCATCAAACACTCCCAGGACAGGTACAGCACGGGGTTAGATACAGAGTAAAGCTCCCTCTACACTGTCCCCCATCAAACACTCCCAGGACAGGTACAGCACGGGGTTAGATACAGAGTAAAGCTCCCTCTACACTGTCCCCATCAATCACTCCAAGGACAGGGACAACACGGAGACAGATACAGAGTAAAGCTCCCTCTACACTGTTCCCATCAAACACACCCAGGACAGGTACAGGACGGGGTTAGATACAGAGTAAAGCTCCCTCTGCACTGTCCCCATCAAACATTCCCGGGACAGGTACAGCACGGGGTTAGATATAGAGTAAAGCTCCCTCTACACTGTCCCCATCAAACACTCCCAGGACACGTACAGCACGGGGTTAGATACAGAGTAAATCTCCATCAACACTGTCCCCCATCAAACACTCCCAGGACAGGTACAGCACGGGGTTAGATACAGAGTAAAGCTCCCTCTAAACTGTCCCCATCAATCACTCCCAGGCCAGGGACAACACGGAGATAGATACAGAGTAAAGCTCCCTCTACACTGTCCCCATCAAACACACCCAGGACAGGTACAGCACGGGGTTAGATACAGAGTAAAGCTCCCTCTACACTGTCCCCATCAAACACTCCCAGGACAGGTACAGGACGGGGTTAGATACAGAGTAAAGCTCCCTCTGCACTGTCCCCATCAAACATTCCCGGGACGGGTACAGCACGGGGTTAGATACAGAGTAAAGCTCCCTCTACACTGTCCCCATCAAACACTCCCAGGACAGGTACAGCACGGGGTTAGAAACAGAGTAAAGCCCTCTCTACACTGTCCCCATCAAACACTCCCAGGACAGGTACAGCACGGGGTTAGATACAGAGTAAAGCTCCCGCTACACTGTCCCCATCAAACACTCCCAGGACAGGTACAGCACGGGGTTAGATACAGAGTAAAGCTCCCTCTACAATGTCCCCATCAAACACTCCCAGGAGATGTACAGCACGGGGTTAGATACAGAGTAAAGCTCCCTCTACACTGTCCCTCATCAAACACTCCCAGGAGAGGTACAGCACGGGGTTAGATACAGAGTAAAGCTCCCTCTGCACTGTCCCCCATCAAACACTCCCAGGACAGGTACAGCACGGGGTTAGATACAGAGTAAACCTCCCTCTACACTGTCCCCATCAAACACTACGAGGACAGGTACAGCATGGGACTAGATACAGAGTAAAGCTCCCTCTACACTGTCCCCCATCAAACACTCCCGGGACAGGTACAGCACGGGGTTAGATACAGAGTAAAGCTCCCTCTACACTGTCCCCCATCAAACACTCCCAGGGCAGGTACAGCACAGGGTTAGATACAGAGTAAAGCTCCCTCTACACTGTCCCCATCAAACACTCCCGGGACAGGTACAGCACGGGGTTAGATACAGAGTAAAGCTCCCTCTACACTGTCCCCCATCAAACACTCCCAGGACAGGTACAGCACGGGGTTAGATACAGAGTAAAGCTCCCTCTACACTGTCCCCCATCAAACACTCCCAGGACAGGTACAGCACGGGGTTAGATACAGAGTAAAGCTCCCTCTACACTGTCCCCATCAATCACTCCAAGGACAGGGACAACACGGAGACAGATACAGAGTAAAGCTCCCTCTACACTGTTCCCATCAAACACACCCAGGACAGGTACAGGACGGGGTTAGATACAGAGTAAAGCTCCCTCTGCACTGTCCCCATCAAACATTCCCGGGACAGGTACAGCACGGGGTTAGATATAGAGTAAAGCTCCCTCTACACTGTCCCCATCAAACACTCCCAGGACACGTACAGCACGGGGTTAGATACAGAGTAAATCTCCATCAACACTGTCCCCCATCAAACACTCCCAGGACAGGTACAGCACGGGGTTAGATACAGAGTAAAGCTCCCTCTAAACTGTCCCCATCAATCACTCCCAGGCCAGGGACAACACGGAGATAGATACAGAGTAAAGCTCCCTCTACACTGTCCCCATCAAACACACCCAGGACAGGTACAGCATGGGGTTAGATACAGAGTAAAGCTCCCTCTACACTGTCCCCATCAAACACTCCCAGGACAGGTACAGGACGGGGTTAGATACAGAGTAAAGCTCCCTCTGCACTGTCCCCATCAAACATTCCCGGGACGGGTACAGCACGGGGTTAGATACAGAGTAAAGCTCCCTCTACACTGTCCCCATCAAACACTCCCAGGACAGGTACAGCACGGGGTTAGAAACAGAGTAAAGCCCTCTCTACACTGTCCCCATCAAACACTCCCAGGACAGGTACAGCACGGGGTTAGATACAGAGTAAAGCTCCCGCTACACTGTCCCCATCAAACACTCCCAGGACAGGTACAGCACGGGGTTAGATACAGAGTAAAGCTCCCTCTACAATGTCCCCATCAAACACTCCCAGGAGATGTACAGCACGGGGTTAGATACAGAGTAAAGCTCCCTCTACACTGTCCCTCATCAAACACTCCCAGGAGAGGTACAGCACGGGGTTAGATACAGAGTAAAGCTCCCTCTGCACTGTCCCCCATCAAACACTCCCAGGACAGGTACAGCACGGGGTTAGATACAGAGTAAACCTCCCTCTACACTGTCCCCATCAAACACTCCCAGGAGATGTACAGCATGGGACTAGATACAGAGTAAAGCTCCCTCTACACTGTCCCCATCAAACACTCCCAGGACAGGTACAGCATGGGGTTAGATAGAGAGTAAAGCCCCCTCTACACTGTCCCCCATCAAACACTCCCGGGACAGGTACAGCACGGAGTTAGATACAGAGTAAAGCTCCCTCTACACTGTCCCCCATCAAACACTCCCAGGACAGGTACAGCACAGGGTTAGATACAGAGTAAAGCTCCCTCTACACTGTCCCCCATCAAACACTCCCGGGACAGGTACAGCACGGGGTTAGATACAGAGTAAAGCTCCCTCTACACTGTCCCCCATCAAACACTCCCAGGGCAGGTACAGCACAGGGTTAGATACAGAGTAAAGCTCCCTCTACACTGTCCCCATCAAACACTCCCGGGACAGGTACAGCACGGGGTTAGATACAGAGTAAAGCTCCCTCTACACTGTCCCCCATCAAACACTCCCAGGACAGGTACAGCACGGGGTTAGATACAGAGTAAAGCTCCCTCTACACTGTCCCCCATCAAACACTCCCAGGACAGGTACAGCACGGGGTTAGATACAGAGTAAAGCTCCCTCTACACTGTCCCCATCAATCACTCCAAGGACAGGGACAACACGGAGACAGATACAGAGTAAAGCTCCCTCTACACTGTTCCCATCAAACACACCCAGGACAGGTACAGGACGGGGTTAGATACAGAGTAAAGCTCCCTCTGCACTGTCCCCATCAAACATTCCCGGGACAGGTACAGCACGGGGTTAGATATAGAGTAAAGCTCCCTCTACACTGTCCCCATCAAACACTCCCAGGACACGTACAGCACGGGGTTAGATACAGAGTAAATCTCCATCAACACTGTCCCCCATCAAACACTCCCAGGACAGGTACAGCACGGGGTTAGATACAGAGTAAAGCTCCCTCTAAACTGTCCCCATCAATCACTCCCAGGCCAGGGACAACACGGAGATAGATACAGAGTAAAGCTCCCTCTACACTGTCCCCATCAAACACACCCAGGACAGGTACAGCACGGGGTTAGATACAGAGTAAAGCTCCCTCTACACTGTCCCCATCAAACACTCCCAGGACAGGTACAGGACGGGGTTAGATACAGAGTAAAGCTCCCTCTGCACTGTCCCCATCAAACATTCCCGGGACGGGTACAGCACGGGGTTAGATACAGAGTAAAGCTCCCTCTACACTGTCCCCATCAAACACTCCCAGGACAGGTACAGCACGGGGTTAGAAACAGAGTAAAGCCCTCTCTACACTGTCCCCATCAAACACTCCCAGGACAGGTACAGCACGGGGTTAGATACAGAGTAAAGCTCCCGCTACACTGTCCCCATCAAACACTCCCAGGACAGGTACAGCACGGGGTTAGATACAGAGTAAAGCTCCCTCTACAATGTCCCCATCAAACACTCCCAGGAGATGTACAGCACGGGGTTAGATACAGAGTAAAGCTCCCTCTACACTGTCCCTCATCAAACACTCCCAGGAGAGGTACAGCACGGGGTTAGATACAGAGTAAAGCTCCCTCTGCACTGTCCCCCATCAAACACTCCCAGGACAGGTACAGCACGGGGTTAGATACAGAGTAAACCTCCCTCTACACTGTCCCCATCAAACACTACGAGGACAGGTACAGCATGGGACTAGATACAGAGTAAAGCTCCCTCTACACTGTCCCCCATCAAACACTCCCGGGACAGGTACAGCACGGGGTTAGATACAGAGTAAAGCTCCCTCTACACTGTCCCCCATCAAACACTCCCAGGGCAGGTACAGCACAGGGTTAGATACAGAGTAAAGCTCCCTCTACACTGTCCCCATCAAACACTCCCGGGACAGGTACAGCACGGGGTTAGATACAGAGTAAAGCTCCCTCTACACTGTCCCCCATCAAACACTCCCAGGACAGGTACAGCACGGGGTTAGATACAGAGTAAAGCTCCCTCTACACTGTCCCCCATCAAACACTCCCAGGACAGGTACAGCACGGGGTTAGATACAGAGTAAAGCTCCCTCTACACTGTCCCCATCAATCACTCCAAGGACAGGGACAACACGGAGACAGATACAGAGTAAAGCTCCCTCTACACTGTTCCCATCAAACACACCCAGGACAGGTACAGGACGGGGTTAGATACAGAGTAAAGCTCCCTCTGCACTGTCCCCATCAAACATTCCCGGGACAGGTACAGCACGGGGTTAGATATAGAGTAAAGCTCCCTCTACACTGTCCCCATCAAACACTCCCAGGACACGTACAGCACGGGGTTAGATACAGAGTAAATCTCCATCAACACTGTCCCCCATCAAACACTCCCAGGACAGGTACAGCACGGGGTTAGATACAGAGTAAAGCTCCCTCTAAACTGTCCCCATCAATCACTCCCAGGCCAGGGACAACACGGAGATAGATACAGAGTAAAGCTCCCTCTACACTGTCCCCATCAAACACACCCAGGACAGGTACAGCACGGGGTTAGATACAGAGTAAAGCTCCCTCTACACTGTCCCCATCAAACACTCCCAGGACAGGTACAGCACGGGGTTAGATACAGAGTAAATCTCCCTCTGCACTGTCCCCATCAAACATTCCCGGGACGGGTACAGCACGGGGTTAGATACAGAGTAAAGCTCCCTCTACACTGTCCCCATCAAACACTCCCAGGACAGGTACAGCACGGGGTTAGAAACAGAGTAAAGCCCTCTCTACACTGTCCCCATCAAACACTCCCAGGACAGGTACAGCACGGGGTTAGATACAGAGTAAAGCTCCCGCTACACTGTCCCCATCAAACACTCCCAGGACAGGTACAGCACGGGGTTAGATACAGAGTAAAGCTCCCTCTACAATGTCCCCATCAAACACTCCCAGGAGATGTACAGCACGGGGTTAGATACAGAGTAAAGCTCCCTCTACACTGTCCCTCATCAAACACTCCCAGGAGAGTTACAGCACGGGGTTAGATACAGAGTAAAGCTCCCTCTGCACTGTCCCCCATCAAACACTCCCAGGACAGGTACAGCACGGGGTTAGATACAGAGTAAACCTCCCTCTACACTGTCCCCATCAAACACTACGAGGACAGGTACAGCATGGGACTAGATACAGAGTAAAGCTCCCTCTACACTGTCCCCATCAAACACTCCCAGGACAGGTACAGCATGGGGTTAGATAGAGAGTAAAGCCCCCTCTACACTGTCCCCCATCAAACACTCCCGGGACAGGTACAGCACGGAGTTAGATACAGAGTAAAGCTCCCTCTACACTGTCCCCCATCAAACACTCCCAGGACAGGTACAGCCTAGGGTTAGATACAGAGTAAAGCTCCCTCTACACTGTCCCCCATCAAACACTCCCGGGACAGGTACAGCACGGGGTTAGATACAGAGTAAAGCTCCCTCTACACTGTCCCCCATCAAACACTCCCAGGGCAGGTACAGCACAGGGTTAGATACAGAGTAAAGCTCCCTCTACACTGTCCCCATCAAACACTCCCGGGACAGGTACAGCACGGGGTTAGATACAGAGTAAAGCTCCCTCTACACTGTCCCCCATCAAACACTCCCAGGACAGGTACAGCACGGGGTTAGATACAGAGTAAAGCTCCCTCTACACTGTCCCCCATCAAACACTCCCAGGACAGGTACAGCACGGGGTTAGATACAGAGTAAAGCTCCCTCTACACTGTCCCCATCAATCACTCCAAGGACAGGGACAACACGGAGACAGATACAGAGTAAAGCTCCCTCTACACTGTTCCCATCAAACACACCCAGGACAGGTACAGGACGGGGTTAGATACAGAGTAAAGCTCCCTCTGCACTGTCCCCATCAAACATTCCCGGGACAGGTACAGCACGGGGTTAGATATAGAGTAAAGCTCCCTCTACACTGTCCCCATCAAACACTCCCAGGACACGTACAGCACGGGGTTAGATACAGAGTAAATCTCCATCAACACTGTCCCCCATCAAACACTCCCAGGACAGGTACAGCACGGGGTTAGATACAGAGTAAAGCTCCCTCTAAACTGTCCCCATCAATCACTCCCAGGCCAGGGACAACACGGAGATAGATACAGAGTAAAGCTCCCTCTACACTGTCCCCATCAAACACACCCAGGACAGGTACAGCACGGGGTTAGATACAGAGTAAAGCTCCCTCTACACTGTCCCCATCAAACACTCCCAGGACAGGTACAGGACGGGGTTAGATACAGAGTAAAGCTCCCTCTGCACTGTCCCCATCAAACATTCCCGGGACGGGTACAGCACGGGGTTAGATACAGAGTAAAGCTCCCTCTACACTGTCCCCATCAAACACTCCCAGGACAGGTACAGCACGGGGTTAGAAACAGAGTAAAGCCCTCTCTACACTGTCCCCATCAAACACTCCCAGGACAGGTACAGCACGGGGTTAGATACAGAGTAAAGCTCCCGCTACACTGTCCCCATCAAACACTCCCAGGGCAGGTACAGCACGGGGTTAGATACAGAGTAAAGCTCCCTCTACAATGTCCCCATCAAACACTCCCAGGAGATGTACAGCACGGGGTTAGATACAGAGTAAAGCTCCCTCTACACTGTCCCTCATCAAACACTCCCAGGAGAGGTACAGCACGGGGTTAGATACAGAGTAAAGCTCCCTCTGCACTGTCCCCCATCAAACACTCCCAGGACAGGTACAGCACGGGGTTAGATACAGAGTAAACCTCCCTCTACACTGTCCCCATCAAACACTACGAGGACAGGTACAGCATGGGACTAGATACAGAGTAAAGCTCCCTCTACACTGTCCCCATCAAACACTCCCAGGACAGGTACAGCATGGGGTTAGATAGAGAGTAAAGCCCCCTCTACACTGTCCCCCATCAAACACTCCCGGGACAGGTACAGCACGGAGTTAGATACAGAGTAAAGCTCCCTCTACACTGTCCCCCATCAAACACTCCCAGGACAGGTACAGCACAGGGTTAGATACAGAGTAAAGCTCCCTCTACACTGTCCCCCATCAAACACTCCCGGGACAGGTACAGCACGGGGTTAGATACAGAGTAAAGCTCCCTCTACACTGTCCCCCATCAAACACTCCCAGGGCAGGTACAGCACAGGGTTAGATACAGAGTAAAGCTCCCTCTACACTGTCCCCATCAAACACTCCCGGGACAGGTACAGCACGGGGTTAGATACAGAGTAAAGCTCCCTCTACACTGTCCCCCATCAAACACTCCCAGGACAGGTACAGCACGGGGTTAGATACAGAGTAAAGCTCCCTCTACACTGTCCCCCATCAAACACTCCCAGGACAGGTACAGCACGGGGTTAGATACAGAGTAAAGCTCCCTCTACACTGTCCCCATCAAACACTCCCAGGACAGGTACAGCATGGGGTTAGATACAGAGAAAAGCTCTCATGCACTGTCTGTAGATTTGAACATACCCAGACAATGATCATCTCCGGGTTTCCAGTAATAATTTCCCGTACACTTGTTAAAAATCTTTGTCAACTCGCTCACATTTGCATCTAGGAAGGAGAAAATTTTGTGAGTGTTAAAACACAGAAACGTGCGGCACTCCCTCAGCACTGACCCTCTGACAGTGCGGCACTCCCTCAGTACTGACCCTCTGACAGTGCGGCACTCCCTCAGCACTGACCCTCTGACAGTGCGGCACTCCCTCAGCACTGACCCTCTGACAGTGCGGCACTCCCTCAGTACTGACCCTCTGACAGTGCGGCACTCCCTCAGCACTGACCCTCTGACAGTGCGGCACTCCCTCAGTACTGACCCTCTGACAGTGCGGCGCTCCCTCAGCACTGACCCTCTGACAGTGCGGCACTCCCTCAGTACTGACCCTCTGACAGTGCGGCGCTCCCTCAGCACTGACCCTCTGACAGTGCGGCACTCCCTCAGTACTGACCCTCTGACAGTGCGGCACTCCCTCAGCACTGACCCTCTGACAGTGCGGCACTCCCTCAGCACTGACCCTCTGACAGTGCGACACTCCCTCAGCACTGACCCTCTGACAGTGCGGCACTCCCTCAGCACTGACCCTCTGACAGTGCGACACTCCCTCAGTACAGACCCTCTGACAGTGCGGCATTCCCTCAGCACTGACCCTCTGACAGTGCGGCACTCCCTCAGCGCTGACCCTCTGACAGTGCGGCACTCCCTTAGCACTGACGCTCTGACAATGCGGCACTCCCCCAGCACTGACCCTCTGACAGTGCGGCACTCCCTCAGCACTGACCATCTGACAGTGCGGCACTCCCTTAACACTGACCCTCTGACAGTGCGGCACTCCCTCAGCACTGACCCTCTGACAGTGCGTCACTCCCTCAGTACTGACCCTCTGACAGTGCGGCACTCCCTCAGCACTGACCCTCTGACAGTGCGGCACTCGCTCAGCACTGACCCTATGACAGTGCGGCACTCCCTCAGTACTGACCCTCTGCCAGTGCGGCACTCCCTCAGCACTGACCCTCTGACAGTGCAGCACTCCCTCAGCACTGACCCTCTGACAGTGCGGCACTCCCTCAGCACTGACCCTCTGACAGTGCAGCACTCCCTCAGCACTGACCCTCTGACAGTGTGGCACTCCCTCAGCACTGACCCTCTGACAGTGCGGCACTCCCTCAGCACTGACCCTCTGACAGTGCGGCACTCCCTCAGCACTGACCATCTGACAGTGCGGCACTCCCTTAGCACTGACCCTCTGACAGTGCGGCACTCCCTCAGCACTGACCCTCTGACAGTGCGTCACTCCCTCAGTACTGACCCTCTGACAGTGCGGCACTCCCTCAGCACTGACCCTCTGACAGTGCGGCACTCGCTCAGCACTGACCCTATGACAGTGCGGCACTCCCTCAGTACTGACCCTCTGACAGTGCGGCACTCCCTCAGCACTGACCCTCTGACAGTGCAGCACTCCCTCAGCACTGACCCTCTGACAGTGCGGCACTCCCTCAGCACTGACCCTCTGACAGTGCAGCACTCCCTCAGCACTGACCCTCTGACAGTGCGGCACTCCCTCAGCACTGACCCTCTGACAGTGCGGCACTCCCTCAGTACTGACCCTCTGACAGTGCGGCACTCCCTCAGCACTGACCCTCTGACAGTGCGGCACTCCCTCAGTACTGACCCTCTGACAGTGCGGCGCTCCCTCAGTACTGACCCTCTGACAGTGCGGCACTCCCTCAGTACTGACCCTCTGACAGTGCGGCACTCCCTCAGTACTGACCCTCTGACAGTGCGACACTCCCTCAGCACTGACCCTCTGACAGTGCGGCACTCCCTCAGCACTGACCCTCTGACAGTGCGACACTCCCTCAGCACTGACCCTCTGACAGTGCGGCACTCCCTCAGTACTGACCCTCTGACAGTGCGACACTCCCTCAGTACAGACCCTCTGACAGTGCGGCATTCCCTCAGCACTGACCCTCTGACAGTGCGGCACTCCCTCAGCGCTGACCCTCTGACAGTGCGGCACTCCCTCAGCACTGACCCTCTGACAGTGCGGCACTCCCTCAGCACTGACCCTCTGACAGTGCAGCACTCCCTCAGCACTGACCCTCTGACAGTGTGGCACTCCCTCAGCACTGACCCTCTGACAGTGCGGCACTCCCTCAGCACTGACCCTCTGACAGTGCGGCACTCCCTCAGCACTGACCATCTGACAGTGCGGCACTCCCTTAGCACTGACCCTCTGACAGTGCGGCACTCCCTCAGCACTGACCCTCTGACAGTGCGTCACTCCCTCAGTACTGACCCTCTGACAGTCCGGCACTCCCTCAGCACTGACCCTCTGACAGTGCGGCACTCGCTCAGCACTGACCCTATGACAGTGCGGCACTCCCTCAGTACTGACCCTCTGACAGTGCGGCACTCCCTCAGCACTGACCCTCTGACAGTGCAGCACTCCCTCAGCACTGACCCTCTGACAGTGCGGCACTCCCTCAGCACTGACCCTCTGACAGTGCAGCACTCCCTCAGCACTGACCCTCTGACAGTGCGGCACTCCCTCAGCACTGACCCTCTGACAGTGCGGCACTCCCTCAGTACTGACCCTCTGACAGTGCGGCACTCCCTCAGCACTGACCCTCTGACAGTGCAGCACTCCTTCAGTTCTGATGGAAGGAGGATTAAAAACATAGAGTATTAGAATGCCAGAGAGGGAGCCGGAGAGAGAGGAGGAACACACAGAGAGAAAGAGAGAAACTGAGATAGAGAGAGATAGAAAGAGAGAGAGCGACAGAGAAGGAGCGAAACAAAGAGAGAGAGAGGGAGCGAGAGAAAGAGAAATACTGAGACAGAAAGAGACAGAGAGAAAGACACAGACAGAGAGAGACTGAGACAGAGAGAGACTGAGAGAGAGAGAGACTGAGAGAGACTGAGAGAGACAGAGAGAGAGACAGAGAAAGAGAGAGAGAGACAGAGAGAGAGAGAGAGAGAGAAATAGATAGAGAGACAGAGAGAGAGAGAGACAGATAGAGACAGAGACAGACAGAGACAGAGAGAGTGAGAGACAGAGAGAGAGAGAGAGAGCGAGACAGAGAGAGAGAGAGACAGAGAGAGAGACAGAGAGAGAGAGAGACAGAGAGATAGAGAGTGAGACAGAGAGAGAGAGAGACAGAGAGAGAGAGAGACAGAGAGAGAGAGAGACAGAGAGAGAGAGAGACAGAGAGAGAGAGAGTGAGACAGAGAGAGAGAGAGACAGAGAGAGAGAGAGACAGAGAGAGAGAGAGACAGAGAGAGAGAGAGACAGAGAGATTGATGTTCTGTTCCTGCTCACTCTCTGGTGTGGAATCTGTTGAAATCTCCACCTACTTTCACAGATGACTCCGGCGTCCTCCTTGTGGCTGCAGTCAGTCTGTCCCCAGGGACCGTGTCTGCACTGTGCGAGCGATGTCTCAGTGCCCATGCAGTTCACATCGTCCAGCCAGATGTGCCCCTTCTTCAGCCCGAAGGCGGAGGAGTTGACAGCGGTCAGGGCCTGGCCGCAGCCCAGATGTTTGCACACCACTGTCGCCTCTGTCAAACCCCAGCCATCGTCACAGACTGTGCCCCAGGTGCCGTTGTTCTGTACTTCCACCCGGCCTGAACATGCGTCTACGCCCAGCGTCAGTTTGATGTTGACTGTGCGAATGGAGCGGGGGAAGAAACGGAACGCTTTAACTGTTAATCATCCTCCCAGAATCATCCCAACCCCTCGCCCATCGGGCGTTTGCAGCTAAACGTACTGAGAGATTTGGCAGCGCCATCCCTGGGGGCGGGGAGGGGGGAGGAGGGGGGGGCGGTGGGTGGGGAGGGGGGGGTGGTGGTGGGTGGGGAGTGGGGGGGAGGGGGGAGGGCGGTGGGTGGGGAGGGTGGGGGCCTGCAGTTTGATGCTAAACCCCCTTCCATAAGACATAGGAGCAGAGTTAGGCCACTCGGCCCATCGAGTCTGCTCCGCCATTCAATCATGGCTGATATTTTTCTCATCCCCATTCTCCTGCCTTTTCCTCATAACCCCTGATCCCCTTATTAATCAAGAACCTATCTATCTCTGTCTTCAAGACACTCAATGACCTGGCCTCCACAGCCTTCTGCGGCAAAGAGTTCCACAGATTCACCACTCTCTGGCTGAAGAAATTCCTCCTCATCCCTGTTTTAAAGGATCGTCCCTTTAGCCTGAGGTTGTGCCCTCTGGTTCTAGTTTTTCCTACTAGTGGAAACATCCTCTCCACGTCCACTCTATCCAGGCCTCACAGTATCCTGTAAGTTTCAATAAGATCCCCCCTCATCCTTCTAAACTCCAACAGGTACAGACCCAGAGTCCTCAACCGTTCCTCATACGACAAGCTCTTCATTCCAGGGATCATTCTTGTGAACCTCCTCTGGACCCTTTCCAAGGCCGGCACATCCTTCCTTAGATACGGGACCCAAAAACTGCTCACAATACTCCAAATGAGCCTGATACAGCCTCAGAAGTCCATCCCTGCTCTTGTATTCTAGCCCTCTCGACATGAATGCTAACGTTGCATTTGCCTTCCTAACTGCCCACCACCGTCCTCCCTGCATTCCCACCCGCTCAGCGCTCCCCAGGCTGCTTCCCATCAGCCCAGGTAGGGAGAATGTCGGGAATGGGATGGTTCCGGGATGGATCCATCCCCAAAACCTTTCTCCATTCACGGGAATGGAGCATCGCAGAGCAAGTTATCCCCACACTGGAACCCCAGGACAATAGTGCGCAGGAAGAGCAAAACGGGAAGCTACATTGTGATTTGAATGGGTATAGATTGAGAGAGGTGGATACTCAGCGAGAACTTGGAGACCTCAGAGAATCATAGACTCCTACGGCGCAGAAGGAAGCCATTCGGCCCATCGAGTTTGCACCAACATGCCCACCCCCAGGACCCATCCCCGTAACCCCATGCATTTACCCCGCTGGTCCCCCTGACACGAAGGGTCAATTTATCACGGCCAATCCACCTAACCCGCACGTCTTTCAGACTGTGGGAGGAAACCGGAGCACCCGGAGGAAACCCACGCACACACGGGGAGAACGTGCAGACTCCGCACAGGCAGTGACCCAAGCCGGGAATCGAACACTGGCACTGTGAGGTAGCAGTGCTAATCACTGTGCCACCGTGCCCCCGGGAATCGAACCCAGGTCCCTGGCGCTGAGAGGCAGCAGCGCTAACCACTGTGTCACCGTGCCCCCGGGAATCGAACCCGGGTCCCTGGCGCTGTGAGGCAGCAGTGCTAACCACTGTGTCACTGTGCCCCCGGGAATCGAACCCGGGTCCCTGGCACTGTGAGGCAGCAGCGCTAACCACTGTGTCACCGTGCCCCCGGGAATCGAACCCGGGTCCCTGGCGCTGTGAGGCAGCAGCGCTAACCACTGTGTCACCGTGCCCCCGGGAATCGAACCCGGGTCCCTGGCGCTGTGAGGCAGCAGTGCTAACCACTGTGTCACCGTGCCCCCGGGAATCGAACCCCGGTCCCTGGCGCTGTGAGGCAGCAGTGCTAACCACTGTGCCACCGTGCCCCCGGGAATCGAACCCGGGTCCCTGGCGCTGTGAAGCAGCAGTGCTATCCACTGTGTCACCGTGCCCCCGGGAATCGAACCCGGGTCCCTGGCGCTGTGAGGCAGCAGCACTAACCACTGTGTCACCGTGCCCCCGGGAATCGAACCCCGGTCCCTGGCGCTGTGAGGCAGCAGTGCTAACCACTGTGCCACCGTGCCCCCGGGAATCGAACCCGGGTCCCTGGCGCTGTGAAGCAGCAGTGCTATCCACTGTGTCACCGTGCCCCCGGGAATCGAACCCGGGTCCCTGGCGCTGTGAGGCAGCAGCACTAACCACTGTGTCACCGTGCATCAGAAGGTTTTCGACAAGGAATCGCATAACAGACAGGTAAAGTTAAAACACATGGGATTGTGGGTAATGTCTTGAGATGAATAGAAATCTGGTTGGCACATAGGAAGCAAAGAGTTGGCATAAATGGGTCTTGTTCTGATTGGCAGTCAGTGACTAGTGGGGTTCCGCGGGGATCTGTGCACGGACCCCAACTGTTCACATTATATATAAATGATTTGGAAGAGGGAACTGAATGTATTATCTCCAAATTTGCAGCTGATACAAAGCTGAGTGGGAGGGTGAGCTGTGAGGAGGATGCAGAGATGCTTCAGTGTGATTGGGACAGGCTGAGTGTGTGGGTATCTGCATGGCAGATGCAGCATAATGTGGATAAATGTGAGGGTATCCACTTTGGTAGCAATAATAGGAAGACAGATTATTATTTGAATGGGTGTAAATTGAGAGAGGTGGATACTCAGCGAGATCTTGGAGCCCTCGTGCATCAGTCGCTGAGAGTAAGCGTGCAGGTACAGCAGGCAGTGAAGAAGGTGAATGGTATGTTGGCCTTCATAGCGAGAGGATTTGAGTATCGGGATAGGGATGTTTTGCTGCAATTGTACAGGGCGTTGGTGAGGCCACACCTGGAGTATTGGTGCAGTTTTGGTGTCCTTATCTGAGGAAGGATGTCCTTGCTATAGAGGGAGTACAGCGAAGGTTTACCAGGCTGATTCCTGGGATGGCAGGTCTGTCACATGAGGAGAGACTAAGTGGGTTAGGATTATATTCACTGGAGTTTAGAAGAGTGAGAGGGGATCTCATAGAAATTAATAAAATTCACACAGGATTAGACAGATTTTGAATCAGTAAGGGAATCGAGGGTTTTGGGGATAGGGCAGGAAAGTGGAGTTGAGGATTATCACATCAGATCGGTCATGATCTCATTGAGCTGACTCGATGGGCCGAATGGCCTCCTTCTCCTCCAACGTCTTATGATCCTAGAGGAAGATGGGTGGCTTGGAGGGGAACTTGCTCCCTGACATCTGCTGTCCTTGTCCTTCTAGATGGTAGAGGTGGTGGGTTTGGAAGGTGCTGCCTAAGGAGCCTCGGTGAGTTGCTGCAGTGCATCTTGTAGATGGTACACACGGCTGTCACTGTGCGTCGGGGGTGGAGGGAGTGAATGTTGAGGTTGTTGGGTGGGGTGTGGATCCGTTATAATGTGACGCACTAACCTCGGGAATTGGATTTTCAGCTCAAGAACTTGTCGATGCTCCACACCTTGTACTAATAATCTTAAAACCTCACTGGGATCTTTCTCTGCACCGTAGAAAGGGAATACTCACCATCTGTGACTGAAATTTCGTTTGGCGAATTTGTTAGAGTTCGTTGACAAGTCACAAACAACATGAATAAAGGGGAATCGGCGGATGTGCCGGACTTAGATTTCCAGAAGACATTACGGCACGGTAGCACAGTGGTTAGCACTGCTGCTTCACAGCTCCAGGGACCTGGGTTCGATTCCCAGCTTGGGTCACTGTCTGTGTGGAGTTTGCACATTCTCCTCGTGTCTGCGTGGGTTTCCTCCGGGTGCTCCGGTTTCCTCCCACAGCTCAAAGATGTGCTGGTTAGGGTGCATTGGCCGTGCTAAAATTGCCCCTTAGTGTCCTGAGATGCGTAGGTTAGAGGAATTAGTGGGTAAAATATGTAGAGATATGGGAGTAGGGTCTGGGTGGGATTGTGGTCGGTGCAGACTCGATGGGCCAAATGGCCTCATTCTGTACTGTAGGGTTTCTATGATTTAACAAAGTGCCATATGAGAGACGACCAAGAAAGATGAGAGCTGATGGAGTTAGGGGGGGGTGACATATTAGCATGGATAGAAGATTGGTGAGCTAACAGGATACACAGAGTAGGCATAAATGGGCCATAACCAGCTTGGCAGGGCGTGACGAGTGGTGGAATGGAGGGATCAGTGCTTGGACTGCAACTGTTTACAATCGACATCAATGAGTTGGATTAAGCGGCTGAAGGGACGGCAGCTACAATCGCCGGTGACAATAGCTGGGTGAGGAAGTTGCGAGCAGGATACAAAGAGTCGACAAAGGCATAAACATCAATGAACTGAACAGGCAGTAAGTGTGGCAGATGGATTAACACGGGAAATGAGAACCTGTTCCCTTTGGCTGGGAGAATTGAAGAGGGGAGACTATCTAAACGGAGAGAGATTGAGGAGCTCTGAGAGACAGAGGGATCTGGGAGCCCTGGATCATGACCTTCTGACACTGCGGCACTCTCTCAGTGCTGACCCTCTGACAGTGCGGCACTCCCTCAGTACTGACCCTCTGACAGTGCGGCACTCCCTCAGTACTGACCTCTGATGGTGCGGCACTCACTCAGTCTTGACCCTCTGACAGTGCGGCACTCCCTCAGTACTGACTCTCCGACAGTGCGGCACTCCCTCAGTACTGACCCTCTGACAGTGCGGCACTCCCTCAGTACTGACCTCTGACAGTGCGGCACTCCCTCAGTACTGACCCTCTGACAGTGCGGCACTCCCTCAGCGCTGATCCACTGACAGTGCGGCACTCCCTCAGCACTGACCTCTGACAGTGCGGCACTCCCTCAGCACTGACCCTCTGACAGTGCGGCACTCCCTCAGCACTGACCCTCTGACAGTGCGGCACTCCCTCAGTACTGACCCTCTGACAGTGCGGCACTCCCTCATTATTGACCCTCTGACAGTGCGGCACTCCCTCAGCACTGACCCTCTGACAGTGCGGCACTCCCTCAGTACTGACCCTCTGACAGTGCGGCACTCCCTCAGCACTGACCCTCTGACAGTGCGGCACTCCCTCAGCACTGACCCTCTGGCAGTGCGGCACTCGCTCAGTACTGACCCTCTGCCAACGCAGCGGAGGATATTGTTCCACCCACAGTGCTGTTAGGGAGGGAGTTCCAGGATTTTGACCCCAGCGACAGTGAAGGAGCGGCCGATATATTTCCAAGTCGGGATGGTGAGTGACTCGGAGGGGAGCCTCCTGGTGGGGGTGTTCCCAGGTATCTGCTGCCCTTGTCCTTCTAGATGGTAGAGGTGGTGGGTTTGGAAGGTGCTGCCTAAGGAGCCTTGGTGAGTTGCTGCAGTGCATCTTGTAGATGGTACACACGGCTGTCACTGTGCGTCGGGGGTGGAGGGAGTGAATGTTGAGGTTGTTGGGTGGGGTGTCCATCAGTTAATTACAAAATTGGATTTTAACCTCAAGAACTTGTACCAACTCCACACCTTGTACTGATTATCTTAAAACTGCGCTGGGATCTTTCTCTGCACTGCAGGAGGTACTCACAATGTGTGTCTGCGTCTTCGGTGTAGCCAGTGGGAGTTGTCCCTGAAACATAAAACAGGAAATTACCTCCCAATGTTGGGAATTTTTTCCGATCCGATGTTAGATGATGCACAACGGGACAGTGTCAAAGTGAGCCCTCGGTAACAGTGATCATAACACTATTGGATTACACATTCAACTTGAGTGTTGCGGATATTGGATGGGATGTTGTTGAGTTGTAATATGACGCACAAAGTTAGGAAGTTGGATTTTAAACTTGAGGACTTGAACCAACTCCACACCTTGTGCTGATAATCTTAAAACCGCGCTGGGATCTTTCTCTGCACTGTAGAAAGGGAATACTCACCATCTGTGTCTGTGTCATCGATGTAGTCAATGGGAGTTGTCCCTGAAACATAAAACAGGAAATGACCTCACAGCGTAGGGCACATTTACCGGTGTGACATCAGATGATGCGCAGCGAGACGGGGTCAAATCAGCCCGAGGTAACAGCGGTCATAACAAGGCAGACTTTGTTTGAGGGAGAGAAGAGTGGGCCTAAGGCTAGTGAATTGAACCGAAATTTGGGCATGAGCGAAGCTACAAAGCTAGGATATCAATCACAGCGAATAATTGCTCGAAATAGAATAACGAAGGATGAGATAGCGTGTGAGAGAATGCGAGCGAGAAACACTGACTTTAATTCACCAACATTCTGGGTGGGTGCAAGCAGATTAGAAAATAGGGACTATGACTCCTCTATTCCAGAAAGCAGGGAGTATGAAAGCAGGAATCTACAGGCCAGTTCGTCTATAATTTGTCACAGAGTAATTACTGGAATCAATTCTGAAGGAGGTTATAGCAGGACACTTCCGAAATCTCAGTGTGATCAGGCAGAGGCAACATGGTTTTGTCAACAGGAAATTTGGTTTGGCGAATTTGTTAGAGTTCGTTGACAAGTCACAAACAACATGAATAAAGGGGAATCGGTGGATGTGCCGGACTTAGATTTCCAGAAGACATTTAACAAAGTGCCATATGAGAGACGACCAAGAAAGATGAGAGCTGATGGTGTTAGGGGGGGGTGACATATTAGCATGGATAGAAGATTGGTGAGCTAACAGGATACACAGAGTAGGCATAAATGTGCCATAACCAGCTTGGCAGGGCGTGACGAGTGGTGGAATGGAGGGATCAGTGCTTGGACTGCAACTGTTTACAATCGACATCAATGAGTTGGATTAAGCGGCTGAAGGGACGGCAGCTACAATCGCCGGTGACAATAGCTGGGTGAGGAAGTTGCGAGCAGGATACAAAGAGTCGACAAAGGCATAAACATCAATGAACTGAACAGGCAGTAAGTGTGGCAGATGGATTAACACGGGAAATGAGAACCTGTTCCCTTTGGCTGGGAGAATTGAAGAGGGGAGACTATCTAAACGGAGAGAGATTGAGGAGCTCTGAGAGACAGAGGGATCTGGGAGCCCTGGATCATGACCTTCTGCACTGCGGCACTCTCTCAGTGCTGACTCCCTGACAGTGCGGCACTCCCTCAGTACTGACCCTCTGACAGTGCGGCACTCACTCAGTCTTGACCCTCTGACAGTGCGGCACTCCCTCAGTACTGACCCTCTGACAGTGCGGCACTCCCTCAGTACTGACCCTCTGACAGTGCGGCACTCCCTCAGCACTGACTCTCTGACAGTGCGGCACTCCCTCAGTACTGACCCTCTGACAGTGCGGCACTCCCTCAGCACTGACTCTCTGACAGTGCGGCACTCCCTCAGCACTGACCCTCTGACAGTGCGGCACTCCCTCAGAACTGACCCTCTCGCAGTGCGGCACTCCCTCAGCAATGACCCTCTGACAGTGCGGCACTCCCTCAGTACTGACCCTCTGACAGTGCGGCACTCCCTCAGTACTGACCCTCTGACAGTGCGGCACTCCCTCAGCACTGACCCTCTGACAGTGCGGCACTCCCTCAGAACTGACCCTCTGACAGTATGGCACTCCCTCAGAACTGACCCTCTGACAGTATGGCACTCCCTCAGCACCGACCCTCTCGCAGTGCGGCACTCCCTCAGCACTGACCCCCTGACAGTGCGGCACTCCCTCAGAACTGACCCTCTGACAGTATGGCACTCCCTCAGCACCGACCCTCTCGCAGTGCGGCACTCCCTCAGCACTGACCCTCTGACAGTGCGGCACTCCCTCAGTACTGACACACTGACAGTGCGGCACTCCCTCAGCACTGACCCTCTGACAGTGCGGCACTCCCTCAGCACTGACCCTCTGACAGCGCGGCACTCCCTCAGCACTGACCCTCTGACAGTGCGGTACTCCCTCAGCACTGACCCTCCGACAGTGCGGCACTCCCTCAGCACTGACCCTCTGACAGTGCGGCACTCCCTCAGAACTGACCCTCTGACAGTGCGGCACTCCCTCAGCACTGACCCTGTGACAGTGTGGCACTCCCTCAGCACTGACCCTCTGACAGTGCGGCAGTCCCTCAGTACTGACCCTCTGACAGTGCGGCACTCCCTCAGTACTGACCCTCTGACAGTGCGGCACTCCCTCAGCACTGACCCTCCGACAGTGCGGCACTCCCTCAGTCCTGACCCTCTGACAGTGCGGCACTCCCTCAGTACTGACCCTCTGACAGTGCGGCACTCCCTCAGTACTGACCCTCTGACAGTGCGTCACTCCCTCAGCACTGACCCTCTGACAGTACGGCACTCCCTCAGTCCTGACCCTCTGACAGTGCGGCACTCCCTCAGTACTGACCATCTGACAGTGTGGCGCTCCCTCTGCACTGACCCTCTGACAGTGCAGCACTCCCTCAGCACTGACCCTCTGACAGTACGGCACTCCCTCAGTACTGACCCTGTGACAGTGTGGCACTCCCTCAGCACTGACCCTCTGACAGTGCGGCAGTCCCTCAGTACTGACCCTCTGACAGTGCGGCACTCCCTCAGTACTGACCCTCTGACAGTGCGGCACTCCCTCAGCACTGACCCTCTGACAGTGTGGCACTCCCTCAGTACTGACCCTCTGACAGTGCGGCACTCCCTCAGAACTGACCCTCTGACAGTGCGGCACTCCCTCAGCACTGACCCTCTGACAGTGCGGCACTCCCTCAGCACTGACCCGCTGACAGTGCGGCACTCCCTCAGTACTGACCCTCTGACAGTGCGGCACTCCCTCAGTACTGACCCTCTGACAGTGCGGCACTCCCTCAGCACTGACCCGCTGACAGTGCGGCACTCCCTCAGAACTGACCCTCTGACAGTGCGGCACTCCCTCAGTACTGACACTCTGACAGTGCGGCACTCCCTCAGCACTGACCCTCTGACAGTGCAGCACTCCCTCAGTACTGACCCTCTGACAGTGCGGCACTCCCTCAGTACTGACCCTCTGACAGTGCAGCACTCCCTCAGCACTGACCCGCTGACAGTGCGGCACTCCCTCAGAACTGACCCTCTGACAGTGCGGCACTCCCTCAGTACTGACCCTCTTACAGTGCGGCACTCCCTCAGCACTGACCCTCTGAGAGTGCAGCACTCCCTCAGCACTGACCCTCTGACAGTGCGGCACTCCCTCAGTACTGACCCTCTGACAGTGCGGCACTCCCTCAGCACTGACCCTCTGACAGTGCAGCACTCCCTCAGCACTGACCCTCTGACAGTGCGGCACTCCCTCAGTACTGACCCTGTGACAGTGTGGCACTCCCTCAGTACTGACCCTCTGACAGTGCGGCACTCCCTCAGTACTGACCCTCTGACAGTGCGGCACTCCCTCAGTCCTGACCCTCTGACAGTGCGGCACTCCCTCAGTACTGACCCTCTGACAGTGCGGCACTCCCTCAGTACTGACCCTCTGACAGTGCGTCACTCCCTCAGCACTGACCCTCTGACAGTGCGGCACTCCCTCAGTCCTGACCCTCTGACAGTGCGGCACTCCCTCAGTACTGACCATCTGACAGTGTGGCGCTCCCTCTGCACTGACCCTCTGACAGTGCGGCAGTCCCTCAGTACTGACCCTCTGACAGTGCGGCACTCCCTCAGTACTGACCCTCTGACAGTGCGGCACTCCCTCAGCACTGACCCTCTGACAGTGTGGCACTCCCTCAGTACTGACCCTCTGACAGTGCGGCACTCCCTCAGAACTGACCCTCTGACAGTGCGGCACTCCCTCAGCACTGACTCTCTGACAGTGCGGCACTCCCTCAGTATTGACCCTCTGACAGTGCGGCACTCCCTCAGCACTGACCCTCTGACAGTGCGGCACTCCCTCAGCACTGACCCTCTGACAGTGCGGCACTCCCTCAGTACTGACCCTCTGACAGTGCAGCACTCCGTCAGTACTGTCCCTCTGACAGTGCGGCACTCCCTCAGCACTGACCCTCTGACAGTGCGGCACTCCCTCAGTACTGACCCTCTGACAGTGCGGCACTCCCTCAGTACTGACCCTCTGACAGTGCGGCACTCCCTCAGTACTGACCCTCTGACAGTGCGGCACTCCCTCAGTACTGTCCCTCTGACAGTGCGGCACTCCCTCAGCACTGACCCTCTGACAGTGTGGCACTCCCTCAGCACTGACCCTCTGACAGTGTGGCACTCCCTCAGTACTGACCCTCTGACAGTGCGGCGCTCACTCAGTCCTGACCCTCTGACAGTGCAGCACTCCCTCAGTACTGACCCTCTGACAGTGCGGCACTCCCTCAGAACTGACCCTCTGACAGTGCGGCACTCCCTCAGTACTGACCCTCTGACAGTGCGGCACTCCCTCAGCACTGACCCTCTGACAGTGCGGCACTCCCTCAGTACTGACCCTCTGACAGTGCGGCACTCCCTCAGAACTGACACTCTGACTGTGCGGCACTCCCTCAGTACTGACCCTCTGACAGTGCGGCACTCCCTCAGCACTGACCCTCTGACAGTGTGGCACTCCCTCAGTACTGACCCTCTGACAGTGCGGCACTCCCTCAGAACTGACCCTCTGACAGTGCGGCACTCCCTCAGTACTGACCCTCTGACAGTGCGGCACTCCCTCAGTACTGACCCTGTGACAGTGTGGCACTCCCTCAGCACTGACCCTGTGACAGTGTGGCACTCCCTCAGCACTGACCCTCTGACAGTGCGGCACTCCCTCAGTACTGACCCTGTGACAGTGTGGCACTCCCTCAGCACTGACCCTCTGACAGTGCGGCACTCCCTCAGCACTGACCCTCTGACACTGCGGCACTCCCTCAGTACTGACCCTCTGACAGTGCGGCACTCCCTCAGTACTGACCCTCTGACAGTGCGGCACTCCCTCAGTACTGACCCTCTGACACTGCGGCACTCCCTCAGTACTGACCCTCTGACAGTGCGGCACTCCCTCAGTACTGACCCTCTGACAGTGCGGCACTCCCTCAGCACTGACCCTCTGACAGTGCGGCACTCCCTCAGTCCTGACCCTCTGACAGTGCGGCACTCCCTCAGCACTGACCCTCTGACAGTGCGGCACTCCCTCAGTACTGACCCTCTGACAGTGCGGCACTCCCTCAGTACTGACCCTCTGACAGTGCGGCACTCCCTCAGCACTGACCCTCTGACAGTGCGGCACTCCCTCAGTACTGACCCTCTGACAGTGCGGCACTCCCTCAGTACTGACCCTCTGACAGTGCGGCACTCCCTCAGTACTGACCCTCTGACAGTGCGGCACTCCCTCAGCACTGACCCTCTGACAGTGCGGCACTCCCTCAGTACTGATCCTCTGACAGTGCGGCACTCCCTCAGTACTGACCCTCTGACAGTGCGGCGCTCACTCAGTCCTGACCCTCTGACAGTGCGGCACTCCCTCAGTACTGACCCTCTGACAGTGCGGCACTCCCTCAACACTGACCCTCTGACAGTGCGGCACTCCCTCAGTACTGACCCTCTGACAGTGCGGCACTCCCTCTGTACTGACCCTCTGACAGTGCGGCACTCCCTCAGCACTGGCCCTCTGACAGTGCGGCACTCCCTCAGTACTGACCCTCTGACAGTACGGCACTCCCTCAGAACTGACCCTCTGACAGTGCGGCACTCCCTCAGCACTGACCCTCTGTCAGTGCGGCACTCCCTCAGCCCTGACCCTCTGACAGTGCAGCACTCCCTCAGCACTGACCCTCTGACAGTGCGGCACTCCCTCAGCACTGACCCTCTGACAGTGAGGCACTCCCTCAGAACTGACCCTCTGACAGTGCGGCACTCCCTCAGCACTGACCCTCTGACAGTGCGGCACTCCCTCAGCACTGACCCTCTGACAGTGCGGCACTCCCTCAGCACTGACCCTCTGACAGTGCAGCACTCCCTCAGCACTGACCCTCTGACAGTGCGGCACTCCCTCAGCACTGACCCTCTGACAGTGCGGCACTCCCTCAGTACTGACCCTCTGACAGTGCGGCACTCCCTCAGTACTGACCCTCTGACAGTGCGGCACTCCCTCAGAACTGACCCTCTGACAGTGCGGCACTCCCTCAGCACTGACCCTCTGACAGTGCGGCACTCCCTCAGCACTGACCCTCTGACAGTGCAGCACTCCCTCAGCACTGACCCTCTGACAGTGTGGCACTCCCTCAGCACTGACCCTCTGACAGTGCGGCACTCCCTCAGTACTGACCCTCTGACAGTGCGGCACTCCCTCAGCACCGACCCTCTGACAGTGCGGCACTCCCTCAGCACTGACCCTCTGACAGTGCGGCACTCCCTCAGCACTGACCCTCTGACAGTGTGGCACTCCCTCAGCACTGACCCTCTGACAGTGCGGCACTCCCTCAGCACCGACCCTCTGACAGTGCGGCACTCCCTCAGCACTGACCCTCTGACAGTGTGGCACTCCCTCAGCACTGACCCTCTGACATTGCGGCACTCCCTCAGCACCGACCCTCTGACAGTGCGGCACTCCCTCAGCACTGACCCTCTGACAGTGCGGCACTCCCTCAGCACTGACCCTCTGACAGTACAGCGGAGGATATTGTTACACCCACTGTGCTGTTGGGGAGGGAGTTCCCGGATTTTGACCCCAGCGACAGTGAAGGAACGGACGATATATTTCCAAGTCGGGATGGTGAGTGACTCGGAGGGGAGCCTCCAGGTGGGGGTGTTCCCAGGTATCTGCTGCCCTTGTCCTTCTCGATGGTAGAGGTGGTGGGTTTGGAAGGTGCTGCCTAAGGAGCCTTGGTGAGTCGCTGCAGGGCATCTTGTAGATGGTACACACGGCTGTCACTGTGCGTCGGGGGTGGAGGGAGTGAATGTTGAGGTTGTTGGGTGGGGTGTCCATCAGTTAATTACAAAATTGGATTTTAACCTCAGGAACTTGTACCAACTCCACACCTTGTACTGATTATCTTAAAACTGCGCTGGGATCTTTCTGTGCACTGTAGAAGGAGATGACTCACCATCTGTGACTGTGCCTTGGAGGTAATCAGTGGAAGTTGTCCCTGAAACATAAAACAGGAAATTACCTCACAGGGTTGAGCACATTTTCCGACTCAATATCAGATATTGCGCAACAAGATAGGGTCAAATAAAAGTCACCCATTCGGTATTAGAACTGAATAATCTCATTAGCGATAGACAACATGGTTTTGTACGAGGGAGGTCATTCCTCACAAATTTGGTTGAGTTTTTTGAGGAGTTGACAAAAACGATTGACGAAGGAAGGGCCGTGGATGTCGCCTGTATGGATTTTAGTAAAGCGTTTGACAAGGTCCCTCATGGCAGGCTGGTGCAAAAGGTTAAATCTCATGGGATAAAAGGTGAGCTAGCTAGATGGGTGGAGAACTGGCTTAGCCATAGAAGACAGAGGGTAGCAGTGGAGGGGTCGTTTTCCGGTTGGAGGTCTGTGACTAGTGGAGTTCCGCAGGGCTCTGTACTGGGACCTCTGCTGTTTGTGATATATATAAATGATTTGGAGGAAGATGTAGCTGGTGTGATCAGTAAGTTTGCGGACGACACGAAGATGGCTGGAGTTGCGGATAGTGATGAACATTGTCAGAGAATACAGCAGGATATAGATAGGCTGGAACATTGGGCGGAGAAATGGCAGATGGAATTTAATCCAGATAAATGCGAAGTGATGCATTTCGGTAGATCTAATGTAAGGGGGAGCTATACAATAAATGGCAGAACCATCAGGAGTATAGACACACTTGTACCTGGGTGTACAAGTCCACAGATCCTTAAAGGTGGCAGCACAGGTGGAGAGGGTGGTGAAGAAGGCATATGGCATGCTTGCCTTTATTGAATGGGGCATAGAATATAAAAGTTGGCATATGATGTTGCAGCTGTATAGAACGTTGGTTAGGCCACATTTGGAGTACTGCGTCCAGTTCTGGTCGCCGCACTACCAGAAGGACGTGGAGGCTTTGGAGAGAGTGCAGAGAAGGTTTACCAGGATGTTGCCTGGTATGGAGGGTCTTAGCTATGAGGAGAGATTGGGTAAACTGGGGTTGTTCTCCCTGGAACGACGGAGGATGAGGGGCGACCTAATAGAGGTGTATAAAATTATGAAGGGCATAGATAGGGTGAACAGTGGGAAGCTTTTTCCCAGGTCGGAGGTGACGAACACAAGGGGTCACGGGTTCAAGGTGAGGGGGGCAAGGTTCAATACAGATGTCAGGGGGACGTATTTTACACAGAGGGTGGTGGGGACCTGGAATGCGCTGCCAAGCAAGGTGATTGAGGCGGACATGCTGGGATCGTTTCAGACTTGTCTCGATAGCCACATGAACAGACTGGGAATAGAGGGATACAAACGAATGGTCTGGTGGGCACATGAGCGGCACAGGCTTGGAGGGCCGAAGGGCCTGGTCCTGCGCTGTATTGTTTTTTGTTCTTTGTAACAGTGATCATAACATGATTAAATTACACATTCAGTTTGAGGGAGGAAGAGTGAGTCTGAGACTAGTTACCTGCACCTAAATATGGGCAATAATGAGGCTATGAAGACAGAGGTGGATAAAGTGATCCTGGAGATTAGTTTATGGGATGGATCCGTGGATATGCACTGGCAGGCGCCAGGGGAGGTATTTCAGAATATTCAGAAAAGATTCATACCCACAAGGAGGGAAGAGTTTAATGGAGGGAAAGCAGAAATCTACAGGCCAGTTAGTCTAACATCTGTCAGAGGGAAATTACTGGAATCTATTCTTAAGGAGGTTATGGCGGGGCCACTGAGAAAATCTCAGTGCAATCAGGCAGAGTCAACATGGTTTCGTGAAAGGGCAAGTGAGTGAAGCACTAAAGTAGGAAGTTGGATTTTAACCTAAAGAACCCCTACCAACTCCACATGTTGCACTGCAGTACAACAGAGAGTGAGCCGCACCGTTTTCAATCCCAGAATGCCATTCCGATTAGGCGCCATCCTGAAACATCCTTGAACTGTGATTGTTAAAACCACCACCGCGCTGATGCGACGATACTGTGCCCTGAAGAAATACATTCGAATCGAGTATCTAATCAGTTCCATAGGCCCACCCATCACCGGTGGGTCGACAACTGGAGCAGCATAATTGCTCCTAATTGCTAGAACGTTTGCTTTAATCTGAACTCATGCTGTTCTGCTGTTCTTCGCGTTCCCCTGGGATTTTGCAGAGCAGGGCTTAATTAGGATGATTGACAGGGGGAAAATCGTGTGACTGGGTGGAGCTACCTTGACACAGACCTTTCAAGTCGGATGCTGCTTGGAGTGGTTAGAGAGTAGTATCTTTGTTTTCCCCGTGCTGAATACTGGAGACTCGGGGCTGCTGGAAATTGGGAGCTGCCAGAGACTGGAAACTGCCAGAGACTGGGAACTGCCAGAGACTGGGAACTGCCAGAGACTGGGTTAATTTCTCCAAGTTTCTGCTGTGTGAGGGTATATCATTCCCTGAGGTTTCGCTGTTTGGGATAGAACATAGAACAGTCCAGCACAGAACAGGCCCTTCGGCCCACGATGTTGTGCCGTGCTTTATCTGAAACCAAGATCAAGCTATCCCACTCCCTATCATCCTGGTGTGCTCCATGTGCCTATCCAATAACCGCTTAAATGTTCCTAAAGTGTCTGACTCCACTATCACTGCAGGCAGTCCATTCCACACCCCAACCACTCTCTGCGTAAAGAACCTACCTCTGATATCCTTCCTATATCTCCCACCACAAGCCCTATAGTTATGCCCCCTTGTAATAGCTCCATCCACCCGAGGAAATAGTCTTTGAACGTTCACTCTATCTATCCCCTTCATCATTTTATAAACCTCTATTAAGTCTCCCCTCAGCCTCCTCCGCTCCAGAGAGAACAGCCCTAGCTCCCTCAACCTTTCCTCATAAGACCTACATCTCTTTAGAGAGATGTCGCTTTCGCAGTCTTTCGCTCTCTCTCTGGATTTGGAGACTGGAGACTCCCAGGAAATAAGTCTCTTTCCCCGAGATTCTGCTTTTTGGGGGTGGGTCTTTCTCTGGAGGCTGCTGTATGGGAGTCATAAGACAAGTCTCTTTCTGTATCTCTCTCCGAACGTGGGTACAGAAAAGATTTACCAGGATGTTGCCTGGTATGGAGGGCATTAGCTGTGAGGAGAGGTTGGAGAAACTCGGTTTGTTCTCACTGGAGCGACGGAGGTTGAGGGGAGACCTGATAGAAGTCTACAAGATTATGAGGGGCATGGACAGAGTGGAGAGTCAGATGTTCTTTCCCAGGGTGGAAGAGTCAAGTACTCGGGGGCACAGGTTTAAGGTGCGAGGGGGAAAGTTTAGAGGAGATGTGCGAGGTAAGTTTTTTACACAGAGGGGGGTGAGTGTCTGGGACGCGCTGCCCGGGGAGGGGGTGGGAGCGGGTACGATAGCAGCATTTAAGGGGGAACTAGACGAATACATGAATAGGATGGGAATGGAAGGATCCGGACTCCGTAAGTGCAGACGGTTTTAGTTCAGTCGGGCATCATGGTCAGCGCAGGCTTGGAGGGCCAAAGGGCCCGTTCCTGTGCTGTACTGTTCTTTGATACAGGAACCAAGGTCGGGTAGAGCTCTGATCTACCTCTCAATTGCAGTTGGTTCAAACACCAAGGTAGTCAAGAAGGCATACGGCATGCTTGCCTTCATCGGCCGGGGCATGGAGTTTAAAAATTGGCAAGTCATGTTGCAGCTTCATAGAACCTTAGTTAGGCCGCACTTGGAATATAGTGTTCAATTCTGGTCGCCACACTACCAGAAGGATGTGGAGGCTTTGGAGAGGGTACAGAAAAGATTTACCAGGATGTTGCCTGGCATGGAGGGCATTAGCTATGAGGAGAGGTTGGAGAAACTTGGTTTGTTCTCACTGGAGCGACGGAGGTTGAGGGGAGACCTGATAGAAGTCCACAAGATTATGAGGGGCATGGACAGAGTGGATAGTCAGAAGCTTTTTCCCAGGGTGGAAGAGTCAATTACTCGGGGGCACAGGTTTAAGGTGCGAGGGGCAAGGTTTAAAGGAGGTGTACGAGGCAGATTTTTTACACAGAGGGTGGTGGGTGCCTGGAACTCGCTGCCGGGGGAGGGAGTGGAAGCGGATATGATGGTGAGTTTTAAGGGGCGTCTTGACAAGTACATAAATAGGATGGGAATAGAGGGATATGGTCCCCGGAAGGGTCGGGGGTTTTAGTTCAGTCGGGCAGCATGGTCGGTGCAGGCTTGGAGGGCCGAAGGACCTGTTCCTGTGCTGTAATTTTCTTTGTTCTTTGTGTTCGTAGGCTGGAAATCCAGCATCCACATGAGGATATCTGCGTTGGGTGTTAACTGGTTCTGAAGAAAGGATTTATGTCCATGGGGGGATACTGCCAAAGTGGAACAACAGAGATAGCTAGCTGTTTAGAATTACACTTTGCCATGTTTAAGTATCTCAATTGGTAAAAGCGAAGCTAATTTTCTTTGTGATATTTTAACTGCGTTCTTTAATAAAGTTTGGTTTTATAAAAGCTCCCCAGTGGGTCACTTGAATCATACCTGGAGTGAAACACCTTACGTCACCCGAATGCCAAAATCAAATGGAATAGTTGGGGTCCAGGATAACTTCATAAATACCTTGCAGTTTCTGGTCTGGAGCCTAACGCAGGTCTGTCTCTCTCTCTTTCCCTCTTTCTGTGCACTCTGCACTGAGTTTGACTCACCAGGTCCATCTACATCAGTAGAAATTCTGGATAATCTCAGCAGGTCTGACAGCGCCTGTGGGGTGAGAATAGAACCAACGTTTCGAGTCAGGGTGACCCTTTGTCAGAGCTCTGACTCAAAACGTCGGCTCGATTCTCTCCCCACAGAGACTGTCTGACCCGCTGAGATTTTCCAGCATTTTCTGTTTCAGTTTCAGATTCCAGCATCCACAGTATTCAGTTTTTACCTTCGAGATCCGTGCTGGTTTTAGGATTATTCACATCAGATTCTCCTGAGAAAGAAAGCAGAAAGGAATTCCTGAAAACTAGGCACATTTCCACTGGGAATACCCGAATGGAGAGGTTCGAGGTATCAGATACACTGGGACCAGTTTCTCCAGAAATTAATCTCAGAAGTGTTTTATAAGTGTTCAGCGAACCAACCCAAGTCTCCCTCCATCTCCGTCTCCTTCTATTCCTTTCCCCCTCATGTGTTTATCGAGCTTCCCCCCTGAAACACATCGATACTATTCACCTCAACCACTCCCCGTGGGAGCGAGTCCCACATTTTCCCCACTCCCCGTGGGAGCGAGTTCCACATTCTCCCTACTCCCTGTGGGAGTGAGTCCCACATTCTCCCCACTCCCCGTGGGAGCGAGTCCCACACTTTCACCCACTCCCTGTGGGAGTGAGTCCCACATTCTCCCCACTCCCCACGAGAGTGAGTCCCACATTCTCCCCACTCCCCACGAGAGCGAGTCCCACATTCTCCCCACTCCCCATGAGAGTGAGTTCCACATTCTCCCCACTCCCCGTGGGAGCGAGTCCCATATTCTCCCCACTCCCCGTGGGAGCGACTCCCACATTCTCCCCACTCCCCGTGGGAGCGTGTCCCACATTCTTCCCCACTCCCCGTGGGAGAGAGTCCCACATTCTCCCCACTCCCCTTGGGAGCGAGTCCCACATTCTCCCCACTCCCCGTGGGAGCGAGTCCCACATTCTCCCCACTCCCCGTGGGAGCGAGTCCTACATTCTCCCCCACTCCCCGTGGGAGCGAGTCCCATATTCTCCCCACTCCCCGTGGGAGCGAGTCCCACATTCTCCCCACTCCCCTTGGGAGCGAGTCCCACATTCTCCCCACTCCCCGTGGGAGCGAGTCCCACATTCTCCCCACTCCCCGTGGAAGCGAGTCCCACATTCTCCCCACTCCCCTTGGGAGCGAGTCCCACATTCTCCCCACTCCCCGTGGGAGCGAGTCCCACATTCTCCCCCACTCCCCGTGGGAGCGAGTCCCACATTCTCCCCCACTCCCCGTGGGAGCGAGTCCCACATTCTCCCCCACTCCCCGTGGGAGCGAGTCCCACATTCTCCCCACTCCCCTTGGGAGCGAGTCCCACATTCTCCCCACTCCCCGTGGGAGCGAGTCCCACATTCTCCCCCACTCCCCGTGGGAGCGAGTCCCACATTCTCCCCCACTCCCCGTGGGAGCGGGTCCCACATTCTTCCCCACTCCCCGTGGGAGCGAGTCCCACATTCTCCCCACTCCCCGTGGGAGCGAGCCCCACACTCCCCCCACTCCCCATGGGATTAAGTCCCACATTCTCCCCCACTCCCCGTGGGAGCGAGTCCCACATTCTCCCCCACTCCCCGTGGGAGCGAGTCCCACATTCTTCCCCACTCCCCGTGGGAGCGAGTCCCACATTCTCCCCACTCCCCGTGGGAGCGAGCCCCACACTCCCCCCACTCCCCATGGGAGCGAGTCCCACATTCTCCCCCACTCCCCATGGGAGCGAGTCCCACATTCTCCCCACTCCCCGTGGGAGTGAGTCCCACATTCTCCCCACTCCCCGTGGGAGCGAGTCTCACATTCTCCCCACTCCCTGTGGGAGCGAGTCCCACATTCTCCCCACTCCCCGTGGGAGCGAGTCCCACATTGTCCCCACTCCCCGTGGGAGAGAGTCCCACATTCTCCCCACTCCCCTTGGGAGTGAGTCCCACATTCTCCCCACTCCCCGTGGGAGCGAGTCCCATATTCTCCCCACTCCCCGTGGGAGCGAGTCCCACATTCTCCCCCACTCCCCGTGGGAGCGAGTCCCACATTCTCCCCCCACTCCCCGTGGGAGCGAGTCCCACATTCTCCCCCCACTCCCCGTGGGAGCGAGTCCCACATTCTCCCCACTCCCCGTGGGAGCGAGTCCCACATTCTCCCCACTCCCCGTGGGAGCGAGTCCCACATTCTCCCCACTCCCCGTGGGAGCGAGTCCCACATTCTCCCCACTCCCCATGGGAGCGAGTCCCACATTCTCCCCACTCCCCATGGGAGCGAATTGCACTTTCTGTTGCGTGAGATGAAATGAAATATTGAGCAGGTTTAGGTATTGACGGGAATGTTTTAAAGTCCTTACCGATTGCTGCCAGCACAGGGAGAAGCAGGAAAAATACCAACATCCTCACTGTCGTCCAGAGCCCGCGTCTGGGGAAAGGGGAGAGATTCCATTATTCTGAGGCTGCGGGTTCCAGCGGGAGGGACAAGTGAGGGGGAGCCAGGTCTCGAGGCTCCTCGCCACGGGAGTTGGGACTGTGATGGGGATGAGGATAGTGTTCAGGGGGTCAGGGGTCATCTGGGGTCAACCAGGGTCACGCTCTGTCCAGCTCTGCGGGGGTCTGACCCCCACAATGTTGTCTTCTGGTGTTCCAGAATGATCTTTCAGGAACCGAGAGGGAAGGAGAGTTAGAGATAAAGAGACAGAGAGAGACCGAGAGAGAGAGACCGAGAGAGAGAGACAGAAAGAGAGAGAGAGACAGAGAGAGAGAGAGAGACAGAGAGAGTGAGACAGAGATAGAGAGACAGAGATAGAGCGACAGAGAGAGAGAGAGACAGAGAGAGAGAGAGACAGAGATAGAGAGACAGAGATAGAGAGACAGAGATATAGAGAGAGAGATATAGAGAGAGAGACAAAGAGAGACAGAGAGAGACAGAGATAGAGAGACAAAGAGAGAGAGAGGGAGATAGAGAGACAGAGAGAGAGAGACAGAGACAGAGAGAGATACAGAGAGAAACAGAGAGAGAGAGACAGAGAGAGAGAGACAGAGAGAGAGAGACAGAGAGAGAGAGACAGAGAGAGACAGAGAGAGAGACAGAGAGACAGAGAGAGAGAGACAGAGAGAGACAGAGAGAGACAGAGAGAGAGAGGGAGAAGGAGAGAGAGAGACAGAGAAAAAGAGAGACAGAGAGAGGCAGAGATGTTCAGAGACAGAGAGAAAAAGAGAGACTGAGAGAGACAGAGAGAGACAGAGAGAGAGAGCGAGACAGAGAGAGAGAGGGAGAGACAGTGACAGAGAGAGAAACAGACAGAGAGAGGGAGAGACAGAGAGAGAGACAGAGAGAGCGCGCGGAGAGTCAGAGAGAGGGCGAGGGAGAGAGAGAGAGACAGAGAGAGACAGAGAGAGAGAGAGACAGAGATAGAGAGACAGAGAGAGACAGAGAGAGAGACAGAGATAGAGAGACAGAGATAGAGAGACAGAGAGAGGCAGAGAGAGACAGAGACAGAGAGAAAAAGAGAGACTGAGAGAGACAGAGAGAGACAGAGAGAGAGCGAGACAGAGAGAGAGAGACAGTGACAGAGAGAGAAACAGACAGAGAGAGGGAGAGACAGAGAGAGAGACAGAGAGAGCGCGCGGAGAGACAGAGAGAGGGAGAGGGAGAGAGAGACAGAGAGAAAAAGAGAGACGGAGAGCAACAGAGAGAGACAGAGAGAGAGAGCGAGACAGAGAGACAGAGAGAGAGAGAGACAGTGACAGAGAGAGAAACAGACAGAGAGAGGGAGAGACAGAGAGAGCGAGCGAGAGAGAGAGCGAGAGAGACAGACAGAGAGAGACAGAGAGAGACAGAGACAGACTGACAGAGAGAGAGAGAGACAGAGAGAGAGTGACACTGAGCGAGTGACACAGAGAGAGAGTAACAGAGAGACAGAGAGAGGCAGAGAGAGAGATAGAGAGAGGGAGAGGGACAGAGAGACAGAGAGAGAGAGAGAGAGAGGGAAAGGGACAGAGAGAGGGACAGAGAGAGGGACAGAGATGGACAGAGAGAGAGAAAGAGAGAGAGAATGAGTCAGAGTTAAAAAGTGAATGATATCGGGGGAGTTAGAAAGCGGGATAGTTTCATCCTGTGGGTATGGAACCTCTGTGAGAATGATAAGTTTCAGAATCTGTCAAAACTCTGAACTGAATTTCACCAATGGTGAAACATCAGACATTTGGAAGAGGAGTTGTGGCCTCACCAACGCTGTGTACAACTCCAACACTACCTCCCTTCTCTCACGCTCTATAACCATATGCTTTCTTCACTCCCTATTCACCTGCTCTGCCACCTTACGGGATCTGTGAATAATTCCCCAAGATCCCTCCGAGCTTCCCGGTGTCCTGCCATTCATTAAATACTCCCTTGTCTTGTTACTGCTTCCAAAGCGCGTCACCTCGCACTTAACAGGGTTAAACACCATTTGCCACTGCTCTGCCCATCCGACCAATCCATCCATATCTTCCTGATCTTCTTCACTATTAATCACCCGACCAATCTTGGTGTCATCTGCAAACTTGCTCATCATTCCCCCCACATTATCATCGATCTCTTTTCTGTAGACAACAAACAATAAGGGACCCAGCACTGATCCTTGTGGTACCCTCTGCATACCTGGTCTCCAGTCCCTCAGCCAGCCTCCGAACACCGCTTATATTCAAATAATTGCTTCAGATATCTACATGGGGCAAATCTGTACTTTATCCACTGTGAAAGGGGGTTTTCTCTCCAGGTGATGTATTGCTAAACTTAATCTAATACAGAGACTCATGAGATGCTGTGTACTGATTTTAAGATGTGACTTAAGAACATAAGAAATAGGAGCAGGAGTAGGCCGTCTAGCCCCTCGAGCCTGCCCCGCCATTCAATAAGATCATGGCTGATCTGACGTGGATCAGTACCACTTACCCGCCTGATCCCCATAACCCTTAATTCCCTTACCGATCAGGAATCCATCCATCCGCGCTTTAAACATATTCAGCGAGGTAGCCTCCACCACCTCAGTGGGCAGAGAATTCCAGAGATTCACCACCCTCTGGGAGAAGAAGTTCCTCCTCAACTCTGTCTTAAACCGACCCCCCTTTATTTTGAGGCTGTGTCCTCTAGTTTTAACTTCCTTACTAAGTGGAAAGAATCTCTCCGCCTCCACCCTGTCCAGCCCCCGCATTATCTTATAAGTCTCCATAAGATCCCCCCTTATCCTTCTAAACTCCAACGAGTACAAACCCAATCTCCTCAGCCTCTCCTCATAATCCAAACCCCTCATCTCCGGTATCAACCTGGTGAACCTTCTCTGCACTCCCTCCAATGCCAATATATCCTTCCTCATATAAGGGGACCAATACTGCACACAGTATTCCAGCTGTGGCCTCACCAATGCCCTGTACAGGTGCATCAAGACATCCCTGCTTTTATATTCTATCCCCCTCGCAATACAGGCCAACATCCCATTTGCCTTCTTGATCACCTGTTGTACCTGCAGACTGGGCTTTTGCGTCTCATGCACAAGGACCCCCAGGTCCCTTTGCACGGTAGCATGTTTTAATTTGTTTCCATTGAGATAGTAATCCCATTTGTTATTATTTCCTCCAAAGTGTATAACCTCGCATTTATCAACGTTATACTCCATTTGCCATATCCTCGCCCACTCACTCAGCCTGTCCAAATCTCTCTGCAGATCTTCTCCGTCCTCCACACGATTCACTTTTCCACTTATCTTTGTGTCGTCTGCAAACTTCGTTACCCTACACTCCGTCCCCTCCTCCAGATCATCTATATAAATGGTAAATAGTTGCGGCCCGAGTACCGATCCCTGCGGCACGCCACTAGTTACCTTCCTCCAACCGGAAAAACACCCATTTATTCCGACTCTTTGCTTCCTGTCGGATAGCCAGTCCCCAATCCACTTTAACACACTACCCCCAACTCCGTGTGCCCTAATCTTCTTCAGTAGCCTTTTATGGGGCACCTTATCAAACGCCTTTTGGAAATCCAAAAACACCGCATCCACCGGTTCTCCTCCATCAACCGCCCTAGTCACATCTTCATAAAAATCCAACATGTTCGTCAAGCACGACTTTCCCCTCATGAATCCATGCTGCGTCTGATTGATCGAACCATTTCTATCCAGATGCCCTGCTATCTCCTCTTTAATAATGGATTCCAGCATTTTCCCTACTACAGACGTTAAGCTGACCGGCCTATAGTTACCCGCCTTTTGTCTCCTTCCTTTTTTAAACAGCGGCGTAACATTAGCCGTTTTCCAATCAACCGGCACTACCCCAGAATGCAACGAGTTTTGATAAATAATCACTAACGCATCCACTATTACCTCTGACATTTCTTTCAATACCCTGGGATGCATTCCATCCGGACCCGGGGACTTGTCCACCTTCAGTCCCATTAGTCTACCCAGCACTGCCTCTCTGGTAACATTAATTGTATTAAGTATTTCTCCTGCTGCCAACCCTCTATCGTTAATATTTGGCAAACTATTTGTGTCCTCCACCGTGAAGACCGACACAAAAAACATATTTAAAGACTCAGCCATATCCTCATTTCCCACTATTAACTCCCCTCTCTCGTCCTCCAAGGGTCTAACATTCACTCTAGCCACTCTATTCCTTTTTATATATTTATAAAAACTTTTACTATCATTTTTTATATTAATTGCTAGCCTAGCTTCATAGTCTATCCTTCCTTTCTTTATCGCTTTCTTAGTCTCTCTTTGTTGTTTCTTAAATTTTTCCCAATCACTTGTTTCTCCAATATTTTTGGCCACTCTGTACGCAGCTGTTTTTATTTTAATACTCTCCTTTATTTCCTTCGTTATCCACGGCTGGTTCTCCCTTTTCTTACAATCCTTGTTTTTTGCTGGAATATATTTTTGCTGAGAACTGAAAAGGATCTCCTTAAAAATCCTCCACTGTTCCTCAGCTATCCTACCTGCCAGCCTGCTCTCCCAGTCTACCTTAGCCAATTCATCCCTCATCCTATCATATTTCCCTCTGTTCAAACAGAGGACACTGGTTTGGGACCAAACTTTCTCCTCTTCCATCTGAATCAGAAATTTGACCATATTGTGGTCACTAGACCCAAGAGGGTCCTTCACAATAAGATCCTTAATTCTACCTACCTCGTTACACAATATTATTTATTTACTAATGGATTTTATTAGATATAATGGATATTATTTATTTACAATATGGATTTATTAACCATACGATCGAATGGGAGAATGATACAGGGTGGCACGGTGGTACAGTGGTTAGCACTGCTGCCTCACTGCGCCAGGGACCCAGGTTCAATTCCCCGGCTTGTGTCACTGTCTGGGTGGAGTTTGCACATTCTCCCCGTGTCTGCGTGGGTTTCCTCCGGGTGCTCCGGTTTCCTCCCACAGTCTGAAATGCGTGCTGGTTAGGGTGCACTGACCCGAACAGGTGCCGGAGTGTGGGCGACTAGGAGAATTTCACAGTAACTTCATTGCAGTGTTAATGCAAGCCTTACTTGTGACACTAATAAGTAAACTTTAACTTTAAAAAGAGAGGGGACTAAT
>NW_027591336.1:0-27500 GCF_964213995.1 Mustelus asterias | reverse complement strand
CATTCATATTTACACCGGGGATGCTGGGACTGTGCTATGAATAGAGATTGGGGAAAAATTTGACTTGATTTGATTTATTATTGTCACATGTATTAGTATACAGAGAAAAGTATTGTTTCTTGCGCACTATACAGACAAAGCATACCGTTCATAGAGAAGGAAAGGAGAGAGTGCAGAATGTAGTAAGAACATAAGAAATAGGAGCAGGAGTAGGCCATCTAGCCCCTCGAGCCTGCCCCGCCATTCAATAAGATCATGGCTGATCTGAAGTGGATCAGTTCCAGTGTTACAGTCATAGCTAGGGTGTAGAGAAAGATCAACTTAATGCGAGGTCGGTCCATTCAAAAGTCTGACAGCAGCAGGGAAGAAGCTGTTCTCGAGTCGGTTGGTACGTGACCTCAGACTTTTGTATCTTTTTCCCGACGGAAGAAGGTGGAAGAGAGAATGTCCGGGGTGCGTGGGGTCCTTAATTATGCTGGCTGCTTTGCCGAGGCAGCGGGAAGTGTAGACAGAGTTAATGGGTCAATTGGATCTGTATTCTCTGGAGTTTAGAAGAATGAGAGGGGATCTCATTGAAACGTACAAAATACTTACAGGGAATAAACAGGGGGAGGTGTGGGGAAGATGTTTCCCTTGTTCGGGGGGAGTCTGGAACCGGGGGGAATAATTTGAGAATAAGGGGGAAGCCACTGAGAACCGAGATGAGGAGACATTCCTTCACCCAGAGGGTGGGGAACCTTTGGAATTCCCAGAGGGAGCTCAGTCCCTGAGTCTGTTCAAAGCAGAGATTGAGAGACTGAGACGGTAATGTGAAGGATTATGGAGGGGGGTTAAAGGCCATTGGAATGCCCAATCAGCCAGGATAGTATGGAATAGTGGAGCAGGCCTCGGTGGGCGGAATGGCCTCCTCCTCCTCCTGTGACAGACCAGGAACTCCTCTGAGCAAGAAAGATGAGCAGATACTGGAGGCCCGGCGATGGCCAAGAGATGTTGGAGCATTATGAGGTCCCAGTGAATGAATCACATTGGGCTGGTCTACAGCTACAGTCAGTAACGAGGAAAGCTCAGAGAATGTTATTCTTTATCGTGAGGGGAATTGATTACAAGAGTCGGGAGGTTACACTGCAGTTGTACGGGGCGTTGGTGAGATCACATTTGGAGTATTGTGTACAGTATCGGTCTCCTTATTGAAGGAAAGATGTCCGTGTGTTGGAAGCGGCTCAGAGAAGGTTTCCCAGACTAACACCAGGAATGGGCGGGGTGTTTTATGAGGAGAGGTCGGGGAGGTTCGGTTTGTATCCGCTGGAGTTTGGAAGAGTGAGAGGCGACTCGGTGGAAACCTTTCAGATCCTGAGGGGGTTATTGACAGGGTGGATGTGGAGAGGATGTTCCCTCTTGTGGGAGAATCTGGAACCGGGGCGGAGAGGGGGGGTCACTGTTTAAAAATAAGGGGCGGCCCATTTCAAGACGGAGGTGGGAGAAATGTTTTCTCTCGGGGGAGTGGGCGGAGTTTCCGGAACTCTCTTCCTCAGAAGGCAGTGGGCGTTGAGTCTGCGAATATTTATAAGGCAGAGCCAGAAAGATTCTCGATTGATGAGAGAGTGAAAGGTTATTGGGGGTGAAAGGTTATCGGGGGTGAAAGGTTATCGGGGTGAATGAGGGGTCGAGGTTACAATCAGATGGGCCATGGTTTTATTGAGCGGGGTAGCAGCTCTAAGGGGCTGAGTGGCCTCCTCCTGTTTCTAATTCAGATGTGCGTATGTACAAAACATGATTAAAGATAAGACATCAACACGAAGTGAGATCAAGACGCAGAACTCAAGAAATAAATGTCAAACATTTCCGAGATAATATCAGATATTCAATCCCCACTCTCTCTCCCGCTCTCCCTGTAAATTTTCCCCCTTCCAGTATTTCCCCAATTGCTCCTTTTGAAAGTTCCGATTGAATCTGCTTCCACCGCCCCTTTCAGGCAGCGCCTTCCAGATCACAAAATGCCAACACTTGGCAGAATTGTTCTGGGGCAGGAGGAGGCCATTCGGCCCATCGCGTCTCTGACTCTCCAAATGGGCCAGGATAGTATGGAATGGTGGAGCAGGCCTCGGTGGGCTGAATGGCCTCCTCCTCTTCCTGTGACAGACCAGGAACTCCTCTGAGCAAGAAAGATGAGCAGATACTGGAGGCCCGGCGATGGCCAGGAGATGTTGGAGCATTATGAGGTCCCAGTGTATGAATCACATTGGGCTGGGATACAAGTACAGTCAGTAACGAGAAAAGCTCAGAGAATGCTTTTGTTTATCGTGAGGGGAATTGATTACAAGAGTCGGGAGGTTACGCTGCAGTTGTACGGGGCGTTGGTAAGATCACATCTGGAGTATTGTGTACAGTATCGGTCTCCTTATTGAAGGAAAGATGTCCGTGTGTTGGAAGCGGCTCAGAGAAGGTTTCCCAGACTAACACCAGGAATGGACGGGGAGTTTTATGAGGAGAGGTCGGGGAGGTTCGGTTTGTACCCGCTGGAGTTTGGGAGAGTGAGAGGCGACTCGGTGGAAACCTTTCAGATCCTGAGGGGGTTATTGACAGGGTGGATGTGGAGAGGATGTTCCCTCTTGTGGGAGAATCTGGAACCGGGACGGAGAGAGGGGGTCACTGTTTAAAAATAAAGGGCGGCCCATTTCAGACGGAGGTGGGAGAAATGTTTTCTCTCAGGGGGAGTGGGCGGAGTTTCCGGAACTCTCTTCCTCAGAAGACGGTGGGAGTTGAGTCTGCGAATATTTATGAGGCAGAACCAGAAAGATTCTCGATTGATGAGGGGGGGGGAAAGGTTATTGGGGGTGAAAGGTTATCGGGGGTGAAAGGTTATCGGGGGTGAAAGGTTATCGGGGGTGAAAGGTTATCGGGGGTGAAAGGTTATCGGGGTGAATGAGGGGTCGAGGTTACAATCAGATGGGCCATGGTTTTATTGAGCGGGGTAGCAGGCTCTAAGGGGCTGAGTGGCCTCCTCCTGTTTCTAATTCAGATGTGCGTATGTACAAAACATGATTAAAGATAAGACATCAACACGAAGTGAGATCAAGACGCAGAACTCAAGAAATAAATGTCAAACATTTCCGAGATAATATCAGATATTTCACCAGACAGTGATGTTTTTTAAGAATCTCCCAGTGCAGGAGGAGGCCATTCAGCCCATCCTGCCCTGTGCTAACCCTCCACAAGATCCATCCATTCAATCCCCACTCTCTCTCCCGCTCTCCCTGTAAATTTTCCCCCTTCCAGTATTTCCCCAATTGCTCCTTTTGAAAGTTCCGATTGAATCTGCTTCCACCGCCCTTTCAGGCAGCGCCTTCCAGATCACAAAATGCCAACACTTGGCAGAATTGTTCTGGGGCAGGAGGAGGCCATTCGGCCCATCGCGTCTCTGACTCTCCAAATGGGCCAGGATAGTATGGAATGGTGGAGCAGGCCTCGGTGGGCTGAATGGCCTCCTCCTCTTCCTGTGACAGACCAGGAACTCCTCTGAGCAAGAAAGATGAGCAGATACTGGAGGCCCGGCGATGGCCAGGAGATGTTGGAGCATTATGAGGTCCCAGTGCATGGATCACATTGGGCTGGTCTACAGCTACAGTCAGTAACGAGGAAAGCTCAGAGAATGTTATTCTTTATCGTGAGGGGAATTGATTACAAGAGTCGGGAGGTTACACTGCAGTTGTACGGGGCGTTGGTGAGATCACATTTGGAGTATTGTGTACAATATCGGTCTCCTTATTGAAGGAAAGATGTCCGTGTGTTGGAAGCGGCTCAGAGAAGGTTTCCTAGGCTAATACCAGGAACGGGTTTTATGAGGAGAGGTCGGGGAGGTTCGGTTTATATCCGTTGGAGTTTTGAAGAATGCGAGGCGACTCGGTGGAAACCTTTCAGACCCTGAGAGGGTTATTGATTCAGCATCTGTCCATTGTGTTCTGACAGGTCACTGCTGAAGACTATCCCCTCTGGCTTTGGGCTGAGACCACACACTTGGAAATTAGCCTGTATTTTCCAATTAACATTGGGCGACTGTTCCATAAGACCATAAGGAACAGGAGGAGGCCGTTCAGCCCTTCAACCAGTTGATAAGATCATAGCTGAGCCAACACTCACTAAAGTTCACTTTCTCCCCTGACCTCCGTCACCCTCAATCCCTCCCGACTGATTAAATATCCTACCGATCTCAGCCTTGGAAATGTTCAAGGATCCGACCGCCACACATTCCTGGGATAAGGAATTCCAAAGATTCTCCACTCTCTGGGAGAAGAAATTCTTCCTCAAATCCTTCAAGGTACACCCCCTCAAAACACCCCCTTATACACCTCAATCAGGTCCCCCCCTCAGCCGTCTCTGCTCCAGAGAAAACAATCCAAGTCCATCTCGTCTCTCCTCATAGGCTCAAAAGCTCCATCCCAGGCAGGTGAGGTGAGCAGAACCGCACACACAACACTCCAGCTGTGGCCTCACCAACGCTCTGTACAACTCCAACATTACCTCCTTGTTTTTATACTCTATGCCACGACTGATAAAAGCCAGGGTCCCATCTGCCTTCTTAACCATCCTCTTCGCCTGCTCTGCCACCTTCAGGTATCAGTGAATAATTACCCCAAGATCGCCACGGGTGGCACAGTGGTTAGCACTGCTGCCTCACAGCGCCAGGGATCCAGGTTCGATTCCCGGCTTGGGTCACTGTCTGTGTGGAGTCTGTACGTTCTCCCTAAGCCAGTTCTGTATCCATCTTACCAGCTCACCTTGGATCCCACATGAATTCACTTCTGAATCAGCCTGCCATGAGGAACCTTATCGAAGGCTTTACTAAAGTCCATGTAAACAACATCCACTGCCCTGGTCAACATTCTTTTGTTACTTCCTCAAAGAACTCAATCAAGTTTGTGAAACACGACCTCCCCTTCACAAAACCACGCTGCCGATCGCTAATAAGCCTGTTCTCATCCAGATGTGAGTACATCCTGTCCCTCAGAATCTTCTCCAATAATTTCCCCACCGCTGATGTAAGGTTCACAACCTGTAATTTCCCGGATTCTCTCTCCTGCCTTTCTTAAACAGAGGAACGATGTGAGCTACTCTCCGATCCTCCGGTATCTCTCCCGTGACTAAAGAGATACAAAGATTTTGGCCAAGGCCTCAGTAATTTCTTCCCTCGCCTCTCAGTATTCTGGGATAGATCCTATCTGGCCCTGGGGACTTGTCCACCCTAATGTTTTTCGAAACCTCCAAGACCTCCTCCCTTTTTATCTCAACACATCCTAGAATGTCAACATCTTCCTTTCTACACTCACCATCCACCACATCCTTCTCCTTTGTGAATCCTGATGCAAAGTACTCGTTAAGGACCTCGCCCACCTCATCTGGCTCCACACACACTGTTTCCTTCCACTGTTCTCGAGTGGACCCACCCTTTCCTTAGCTACTCACTTCCTCCTTATATACACATTAAAAAGTGTGGGGATTCTCCTTAATCCTGCCTGCCAAAGACATTTCATAGCCCTTTCTTCCCTCCTGAGTCCCTGTTTAAGGTCTTTCCTGCTCTCTTTGGATTCTTCAAGATCCTTATCCTTTTTCAATTTCCTGGAATTTATGTATGCCTCCTTTCTTATTCACTAAGCTCACAATCTCTCTCATCATCCAGGGTTCCTGAATCTTGCCATCTTTATCCTTCATTTGTACAGGGACAGACTTGTCCTGAATTGTTAACAACTGACTATTAAAAGACTCCCACATATCGGATGTGGGTTCACCCTCAAACAGCTGTCCCCAGTCTACATTCCCTAGCTCCTGCCTAATTCTGTCGTAGTTAGCCTTCCCCCAGTTAGGTACTTTCACTCTGGGACGACTTCTATTCTTTTCTCCAAGTATCTTGAAACTTACAGAATTGTGATCAATGTTCCCAAAATTTAGCATGGCCAATCCCCCGAAACGACACATCTTTGGACATTAAGGGGCAATTTAGCATGGCCAATCCACCTAACCTACACATCTTTGAACACTAAGGGGCAATTTAGCATGGCCAATCCACCTAACCTACACATCTTTAGACACTAAGGGACAATTTAGCATGGCCAATCCACCTAACCTACACATACTTGGACATTAAGGGGCAATTTAGCATGGCCAATCAACATAACCTACACATCTTTGGACACTAAGGGGCAATTTAGCACGGCCAATCCACCTAACCTACACATCTTTAGACACGAAGGGGCAATTTAGCATGGCCAATCCACCTAACCTGCACATCTTTAGACACTAAGGGGCAATTTAGCATGGCCAATCCACCTAACCTACACATCTTTGGACACTAAGGGGCAATTTAGCATGGCCAATCCATGTACCCTGCACATCTTTGGACACTAAGGGGCAATTTAGCATGGCCAATCCACCTAACCTGCACATCTTTGGACACTAAGGGGCAATTTAGCATGGCCAATCCTCCTAACCGACACATCTTTGGACACTAAGGGGCAATTTAGCATGGCCAATCCACCTAACCTGCACATCTTTGGACACTAAGGGGCAATTTAGCATGGCCAATCCTCCTAACCGACACATCTTTGGACACAAAGGGGCAATTTAGCATGGCCAATCCCCCTAACCTACACATTTTTGGACTGTGGGAGGAAATCGGAGCACCTGGAAGAAACCCAAGCAGACACAGACAGTGACCCGAGCCAGGAATCGAACCCGGATCCCTGGCGCTGTGAGGCAGCAGTGCTAACCACTGTGCCACCGTGCCACCCAGATTTTAGGAATGGAATTAGAGAAGACTTTGAGACACGAAGAGAGGGCAGAAGGAGATTTGGGAAGTGTCTTCGGCAGAGGGTCTGGGGTCCAGTCGCTCATTTTCAACCCGGGAGAGGCAGATGGCTGGGTTCTGACTCTTCGAGCTGGGGGTGGGGGGTATTAAGGGATACGGGAGGGGCTGTGAGGAGATGGGGGGGGGGCAAAGTGGGGGTCTGGCCACGAGGATCTGAACCAGGGGGCAAGAACAGGGGCGGAGAGGGCCTCGGAACGGAAAGGTCGCTTTGACTGGAAGGCTTACAGCCGACCCTCGCTGGTTCCGTCAGAAGCAGTTTCCGAGCGAGAGTGGGGTCTGCACCTGCCTCTGTTCCAGAGACCACCAGCGAAATCAGATAGTGACTCAACTTCTCAAAATCTGAAACATCTGCCCGAATCGCTGCTCGAAGTGTTTCAGCGACGTTTACCCCGGTGTAAATATGTGTGTGGCTCAAAAACATAAATCAAAGACTCGCGAAGGAACGGACCTCCTTCACGGCCGACTTATTCCCGATTCTCTACACTGTCCGTCTCAGCACGTAGTGTGTCCCCGGTGTTAGATTTTAACTGCGCGGTGGGTTGGTGCGTCTCGGGGATCCGGGAAGGTGCTACATCAATGCACACTTGTTTCGATTGTATTTTTTCTGTTCTCTTTCTCTCAATTCGATATCTGTTGGTTCCAAAATCTTCACGCAACATCTCAACTCCTGTGCCACGATCACCGACACTGACCAACTCATCCAGACCACAGTGTAATCTCTCGGCACAGGAGGGGGCCATTCGGTCCATCATCCCTGTGCTAGCTCTTTGAAAGATCTCTCCAATTATTCCCCACTCTCTCTCCCGCTCTCCCTGTAAATTTTCCCCCTTCCAGTATTTCCCCAATTGCCCCTTTTGAAAGTTCCTGTTGAATCAGCTTCCAGCGCCCTGTCAGGCAGCGCCTTCCAGATCACAACAACTCGCTGTGTGTCCAAAATAAAATTCCCCTCATCTCCCCCCCTCTGGTTCTTTTCCCGATTCTCTTCAATCTGTGTCCCCTCTGGTTACCGAGCCTCCTGTCACTGGAAACACTTTCTCCTCATTCACTCCATCCAAACACCCTCCCCTCCCCCTCGTGATTCTGAACGCCTCGATTCAATCTCCCCCTGAACCTTCTCCGCTCCGAGGGGAACGATCCCAGCTTCTCCCAGTCTCTCCTCGAGATGAGGCGGGAAAGAGGGGACAGGTTGAGATATCTATTTCTCTACGGAGGTACTCTTTACGTTGAGAAGAGCGGTGGCGTTTAGGAGATCGACGGGCAAGGGAGGGGGTGGGAGGTAAAATTGCCTCTGGTTTCAGAGGGGAGGGAGATAGATTGAACCAGATTGAGGCTGGACGTTGAGATAAATGTGGGACTTCTGCCAAGAATGTTGGCAAACCGCGGAAAGAAAATTAATTAGCACGGCAGCGAAATGTTTGCGTGGACTGGCTTGGGAGGGTTCCAACCACAAACTCTACATCTGTCCCTGGCTAACATCTTACAAACAACAACAAAACCACAGCCGAAGGTGAGGCTTCACGATAAAGACCTGGGTTCAGCAAGAGAACCGAGAAAACCAAGCTCCAAGTTTTGAGAGGAAAGAATCAGAAGACAAAGGTTGGAGGAAAAAGATGGCCGCCATCGAAGGGGCTTGTCCGTCAAGCGACAAGAAGGTCAGGCGGCGACTGAACGCCATTTCTTACCCGCTCTGATCCGCTACGTGACTCCTGTCCACACCCCTGTCCGCTAACCTCTTGGGTGGGTCTGTCGGGCGGAGGGGATCCAAGGGGGCAACGCGCCGCCAACCTCCTGGAAGGGCAGTTAGGGATGGACGATGAACATTGGGGCCCAGTTAGCCACGCCCGTCCCCCGCGGAGATCAAACAGAGCAGAGCCAAACGGAAAATGGACGTGGGTGAAATGGAGGAGCTGGATTCGGATAGATTCCCCCCCGCTGCCGCTGATCAGGGACAGGTTCGATCCGGAGGTGGAGTGCAGGGCGGATGGAGGATTCTGAGCGGGGGGGGGGGGGGGGGTTTCCGTGCTGAGGCGCTCAACCCCTCACCGCGCCCCGCGTTCAGCCACGTGTGAGTGCGACACAGGCAGCGAGTCAGGGTGGGTAGAGCAGTGAGTGATAAGGATCTCCAAGGCGGGGAATCGAGCTTCCTCCATCTCAGCTGCCTCGCTCGAGAGACAGATGTGCGGGGTGACGCAGCTCGCTGGTTAGACCACATCTGGACCCACAGCCTCATCCACCCACAACGGAAGCAAGCGAGAGTGTGTGTGTGTGACCTCGGAGGGAGAGGAACAGGAGGAGGCCCCATTCAGCCCCTCGAGCCTGTTACACAGGAACAGGAGGAGGCCCCATTCAGCCCCTCGAGCCTGTTACACAGGAACAGGAGGAGGCCATTCAGCCCCTCGAGCCTGTTACACAGGAACAGGAGGAGGCCCCATTCAGCCCCTCGAGCCTGTTACACAGGAAAAGGAGGAGGCCCCATTCAGCCCCTCGGGCCTGTTACACAGGAACAGGAGGAGGCCATTCAGCCCCTCGAGCCTGTTACACAGGAACAGGAGGAGGCCATTCAGCCCCTCGAGCCTGTTACACAGGAACAGGAGGAGGCCATTCAGCCCCTTGACCCTGTTTACACAGGAACAGGAGGAGGCCATTCAGCCCCTTGACCCTGTTTACACAGGAACAGGAGGAGGCCATTCAGCCCCTCGAGCCTGTTACACAGGAACAGGAGGAGGCCCCATTCAGCCCCTCGAGCCTGTTACACAGGAACAGGAGGAGGCCATTCAGCCCCTCGAGCCTGTTACACAGGAACAGGAGGAGGCCCCATTCAGCCCCTCGAGCCTGTTACACAGGAACAGGAGGAGGCCATTCAGCCCCTCGAGCCTGTTACACAGGAACAGGAGGAGGCCCCATTCAGCCCCCCTTGAGCCTGTTACACAGGAACAGGAGGAGGCCCCATTCAGCCCCCCTTGAGCCTGTTACACAGGAACAGGAGGAGGCCCCATTCAGCCCCTCGAGCCTGTTACACAGGAACAGGAGGAGGCCCCATTCAGCCACTCGAGCCTGTTACACAGGAACAGGAGGAGGCCCCATTCAGCCCCCCTTGAGCCTGTTACACAGGAACAGGAGGAGATGGTAAAGAGTTTTTTACTGGTTGGAATGTGTCTATTCTGCACCTTCTGAAATATCACCTTAAATGTTTGTCACTGGGTCTCCATTAATCTGTCCCTTAACCTTGTTGGCCAGTGAATTTTGGCCAGTTCTGCAATCATTCCCTCAGACAGTATTAGCAGTTTACATAGGCCCACTCCCACCAGCCCATCCCCGTAACCCCATGCATTTAGCATGGCCAATCCACCTAACCCGCACATCTTTGGACACTAAGGGACAATTTAGCATGGCCAATCCACCCAACCCACACATCTTTGGACACTAAGGGACAATTTAGCATGGCCAATCCACCCAACCCACACATCTTTGGACACTAAGGGACAATTTAGCATGGCCAATCCACCTAACCTGCACATCTTTGGACACTAAGGGACAATTTAGCATGGCCAATCCACCTAACCTACACATCTCTGGACACTAAGGAGCAATTTAGCATGGCCAATCCACCTAACCTGCACATCCTTGGACACTAAGGAGCAATTTAGCATGGCCAATCCACCTAACCTGCACATCTTTGGACACTAAGGGACAATTTAGCATGGCCAATCCACCTAACCTACACATCTCTGGACACTAAGGAGCAATTTAGCATGGCCAATCCACCTAACCTGCACATCTTTGGACACTAAGGGACAATTTAGCATGGCCAATCCTCCTAACCTGCACATCTTTGGACACTAAGGGACAATTTAGCATGGCCAATCCACCTAACCCCCACATTTTTGGACACTAAGGGTCAGTTTAGCATGGACAATCCACCTAACCTGCACATATTTGGACACTAAGGGACACTTTAGCATGGCCAATCCTCCTAACCTGCACATCTTTAGACACTCATGATATTGGGGGGTCTTTTATTCCATACATGATGGTCTCCGCTATCACATTGGAGACAAGATCCCTCTGTTGAGCTTCCCGGTGTCCTGCCATTCATTAAATACTCCCTCGTCTTGTCACTTCTTCCAAAGTGCGTCACCTCGCACTTAACAGGGTTAAACACCATTTGCCACTGCTCTGCCCATCTGACAACCCATCTATATCTTCCTGTAACCTCTGACCTTCTTCACTATTAACCACCCGACCAATCTTGGTGTCTTCTGCAAACTTGCTTCACCTCCCCCCACGTTATCATCGATCGCATTTATGTCTCGAACAAACAATGAGGGTCCCAGTACTGATCCTTGACTAGATCTCGGGATCTGGGTGTTGCTAGCTCACTGGCTAGCTCACTGGCTAGCCCACTGGCCCATCCCTATTTACCCTTGAACTGAGTGACTTGTTCGGCCATTGGAGGGACATGTTAAGAGTCAACCACATTTCTGTGACTCTGGAGTCACATGTAGGCCAGACCGGGTAAGGACGGCAGATTTCCTTCCCTAAAGGGAACCAGATGGGTTTTTCCAACAATTGACAATGGGTCATCAGTAGATTCTTAATTCCAGATATTTTTTATTCAATTCAAATTCCACCATGTGCCGTGGTGGGATTCGAACCCGGGTCCCCATTCCCCTGGGTCGCTAATCCAGTGACAATACCACTGTGCTGCCACCCGCCCCGTCACAGGGGCCACGCAGAGATGACACCGTCCACGGGTGCAGCAATTTTATTTACAGTGACATTGTGTCTTCATTCACACTGCCGCCCGGCATTCCCGCTCGTTCATTCCCATCCTGCTTTGTCCACTTTCCTCGGAGTCCGCACACAGGCTCAACCAATCGAGCACAGTGAGCATCAATGGTAAACAGACTCACCCAATCAAACGCAGAATAATTAAACATTGACAGTCCGGCCGACAGTAAAGATCGGGAGAACGGGAAAGAGGGATGGATAATCTTGTCCTTTCAAAGCCTGTCCACCATCTGCGAGTGTGATGATACTGGGCTATTTTGCTATATTTTGTGGTTAAGATGGGGCTGCTTTAAGAGGCAGTGTTTTATTACAGGAGTCGATTTGTCTGGTCAACGTGCTGTAGAAACTAAACCCAAGGAACTACAAAGGGTTGTGAATGTAGCCCAATCCATCACGCAAACCAGCCTCCCATCCATTGACTCTGTCTACACTTCCCGCTGCCTCGGCAAAGCAGCCAGCATAATTAAGGATCCCACGCACCCCGGACATTCTTTCTTCCACCTTCCTCCGTCGGGAAAATGATACAAAAGTCTGAGGTCAGGTACCAACCGACTCAAGAACAGCTTCTTCCTTGCTGCTGTCAGACTTTTGAATGGCCCCCCCTCGCATTAAGTTGATCTTTCTCTACACCCTAGCTATGACTGTAACACTACATTCTGCACTCTCTCCTTTCCTTCTCTATGAACGGTATGTTTTGTCTGTATAGCGCGCAAGAAACAATACTTTTCACTGTACAATAATAAATCAAATCAAATCAAATCAAATTAATAACTGATTTTAGCTAGGGAATGTGTTAATGGACCTTTTGTCTATTTAGGTTCTCCTGGGATTTCAGATGAGCTATGTACAGTCACAGTTTCACTACATGGTATGCCCTCCTGGTATGGAGGGCATTAGCTATGAGGAGAGGTTGGAGAAACTTGGTTTGTTCTCACTGGAGCGACGGAGGTTGAGGGGAGACCTGATAGAAGTCTACAGGATTACGAGAGGCATGGACAGAATGGATAGTCAGAAGCTTTTTCCCAGGGAGGAAGAGTCAATTACTCGGGGGCACAGGTTTAAGGTGCGAGGGGCAAGGTTTAAAGGGGATGTACGAGGCTGATTTTTTACACAGAGGGTGGTGGGTGCCTGGAACTCGCTGCCGGGGGAGGGAGTGGAAGCGGATACGGTAGTGACTTTTAAGGGGCGTCTTGACAAGTACATGAATAGGAAGGGAATAGAGGGATACGATCCCCGGAAGGGTCGGGGGTTTTAGTTCAGTCGGGCAGCATGGTCGGTGCAGGCTTGGAGGGGCCGAAGGGCCTGTTCCTGTGCTGTAATTTTCTTTGTTCTTTTGTTCTCATAAAGGGTGTAGATATGCAGAGGGACCTGGGTGTGCAAGTCCACAGATCCTTGAAGGTGACGTCACAGGTGGAGAAGGTGGTGAAGAAGGCATATGGCATGCTTGCCTTTATAGGACGGGGCATAGAGTATAAGAGTTGGGGTCTGATGTTGCAGATGTATAGAACGTTGGTTCAGCCGCATTTGGAATACTGCGTCCAGTTCTGGTCGCCGCACTACCAGAAGGACGTGGAGGCTTTGGAGAGAGTACAGAGGAGGTTTACCAGGATGTTGCCTGGTATGGAGGGGCTTAGTTATGAGGAGAGATTGGGTAAACTGGGGTTGTTCTCCCTGGAAAGACGGAGGATGAGGGGAGACTTAATAGAGGTGTATAAAATTATGAAAGGCATAGATAGGGTGAACGGTGGGAAGCTTTTTCCCCGGGTCGGTGGTGACGTTCACGAGGGGTCATAGGTTCAAGGTGAAGGGGGGGAGGTTTAACACAGATATCAGAAGGACATATTTTACACAGAGGGTGGTGGGGGCCTGGAATGCGCTGCCGGGCAAGGTGGTGGAGGCGGACACACTGGGAACGTTTAAGACTTATCTAGACAGCCACATGAACGGAGTGGGAATGGAGGGATACAAAAGAATGGTCTAGTTTGGACCAGGGAGCGGCACGGGCTTGGAGGGCCGAAAGGCCTGTTCCTGTGCTGTATTGTTCTCTTTGTTCTTGTAACAAATCAATTAGCTTAGCATTTAAAAACTGAACAATACTTAAACATGACAAGATACAATTCTTAACTGCGAACCTATCTCAAGGAGTTCAAATTCAAGCAACGTTCCTCTTCCAGGCTTCAACCCCTCTCCAAGATCAGTGAGAAAACCCCAGCTTTCTGTGATTGTACTTGTTGATGGTCTGAGAGGTTTTTGAACACCTCTGGAGCGAGAGTGAGAGATAGAGGCCGGAATGTTACCACCCCCTCCCACCACAGGAATCGGAGCGGGCGCGGGGCGGACAATGGGAAGGTCCGTTGACCTCAAGCGGGATTTTACGGTTTCGGGACCAGTGAGGCACCCTGTCTTCTGACAGCCCCAAACAGCAGCCTCCAGAGAGAGAGAGACAGGCGAAACAATCATTCTTGCTGCTCTCGGGAGCAGGCAGTCAGTCACTGACTTTGAGCTCTATCACCTTGCCCAACACGGGATCGGCACGGCCGAGGGTCCGACAACTGGAATCTCCATTAACTCCGGGCAGGGATTTCCAGTCTCGTAGCCATAAAATCCCGCCCCAGGTCTCTCCTGCAAGCTTAGTCCTGCCCATTAACACATGACTATCTCTTACCAATAAACATAATTAAAGCCCTACTCTGAAACCCCCAGGGAGAACCCCAAAATAAACAAAAATGCATGAACTCAGAATAAAACAAACACATCCCCGGCTAAAATCAATCATTAGCCGTCATTCTTGGTGTGTGAGCTGTCCGGTCCAGACACATCGGCACCATGTAAAACACAGCTGAATTTTAAAACATACCCCGGCAAGAAACATGCTAAAATTATGCTTCTTGAAGGCACGGGATCATCAGAGGACCCTCCCAATGTCAGTGCGGGGGGTCCACTCCCCCTCTATTGCAGTGTGGTGGGGGTGGTTGCGCACATGGCTGTCTGTGGGATCTCACTGTGCAATTCTAGAACAACAATTGGTAGAAAAAATCTCAGTCATTTGCTGCAGGAACATCAGGGCATTCCGGGAATGAGGAATACTTCAAGGTTGAGGTGCTGAACTGGTCTTTGTCAATTGATACACTGTCCCCAACAGAAGAAAGAACAGAGTTTTCACCAACACCAGAATGTACAGAGGCAGTGGCAGCAAGTCCCGGGGAGCATCTGAAAGAGAGAGGCATAGACTGAGCAGCCATAGAATAACAGATACCCGGGAGTGAGTTACAGACTGGAATCTAATCGAGGGGTTCGGGGTGGTTTATATATAGAATAACAGATACCCGGGAGTGAGTTACAGACTGGAATCTAATCGAGGGGTTCGGGGTGGTTTATATATAGAATAACAGATACCCGGGAGTGAGTTACAGACTGGAATCTAATCGAGGGGTTCGGGGTGGTTTATATATAGAATAACAGATACCCGGGAGTGAGTTACAGACTGGAATCTAATCGAGGGGTTCGGGGTGGTTTATATATAGAATAACAGATACCCGGGAGTGAGTTACAGACTGGAATCTAATCGAGGGGTTCGGGGTGGTTTATATATAGAATAACAGATACCCGGGAGTGAGTTACAGACTGGAATCTAATCGAGGGGTTCGGGGTGGTTTATATATAGAATAACAGATACCCGGGAGTGAGTTACAGACTGGAATCTAATCGAGGGGCTCAGGGTGGTTTATATATAGAATAACAGATACCCGGGAGTGAGTTACAGACTGGAATCTAATCGAGGGGTTCGGGGTGGTTTATATATAGAATAACAGATACCCGGGAGTGAGTTACAGACTGGAATCTAATCGAGGGGTTCAGGGTGGTTTATATATAGAATAACAGATACCCGGGAGTGAGTTACAGACTGGAATCTAATCGAGGGGTTCGGGGTGGTTTATATATAGAATAACAGATACCCGGGAGTGAGTTACAGACTGGAATCTAATCGAGGGGTTCGGGGTGGTTTATATATAGAATAACAGATACCCGGGAGTGAGTTACAGACTGGAATCTAATCGAGGGGTTCGGGGTGGTTTATATATAGAATAACAGATACCCGGGAGTGAGTTACAGACTGGAATCTAATCGAGGGGTTCGGGGTGGTTTATATATAGAATAACAGATACCCGGGAGTGAGTTACAGACTGGAATCTAATCGAGGGGTTCGGGGTGGTTTATATACAGAATAACAGATCCCTGGGAGTGAGTTACAGACTGGAATCTAATCGAGGGGTTCGGGGTGGTTTACATATAGAATAACAGATACCCGGGAGTGAGTTACAGACTGGAATCTAATCGAGGAGTTCGGTGTGGTTTATATATCGAATAACAGATACCCGGGAGTGAGTTACAGACTGGAATCTAATCGAGGGGTTCAGGGTGGTTTATATATCGAATAACAGATACCCGGGAGTGAGTTACAGACTGGAATCTAATCGAGGGGTTCAGGGTGGTTTATATATAGAATAACAGATACCTGGGAGTGAGTTACAGACTGGAATCTAATCGAGGGCTTCGGGTGGTTTATATATAGATTAACAGATACCCGGGAGTGAGTTACAGACTGGAATCTAATCGAGGGGTTCAGGGTGGTTTATATATAGAATAACAGATACCCGGGAGTGAGTTACAGACTGGAATCTAATCGAGGGGTTCGGGGTGGTTTATATATAGGATGACAGATCCCCAGGAGTGAGTTACAGACTGGAATCTAATCGAGGGGTTCGGGTGGTTTATATATAGAATAACAGATACCCGGGAGTGAGTTACAGACTGGAATCTAATCGAGGGGTTCAGGGTGGTTTATATATAGAATAACAGATACCCGGGAGTGAGTTACAGACTGGAATCTAATCGAGGGGCTCGGGGTGGTTTATATGTAGAATAACAGATACCCGGGAGTGAGTTCCGGACTGGAATCTAATCGAGGGGTTCGGGGTGGTTTATATATAGAATAACAGATACCCGGGAGTGAGTTACAGACTGGAATGTAATCGAGGGGTTCGGGGTGGTTTATATATAGAATAACAGATACCGGGAGTGAGTTACAGACTGGAATCTAATCGAGGGGTTCGGGGTGGTTTATATATAGAATAACAGATACCCAGGAGTGAGTTACAGACTGGAATTTAATCGAGGAGTTCGGTGTGGTTTATATATCGAATAACAGATACCCGGGAGTGAGTTACAGACTGGAATCGAATCGAGCGGGGGGAGGAGGCCAGTGTAGGACAGCTGGAAGAGTATAGCATAGCCGGGCCGAATGGTCTTTTTCTGTCGATACAAGGTGTAATATTTTCCCCACTTACCATAGACGTCTAGTCTGGTGCCATTCCCTCGGAGGGAGATGCGATCTCCATTCTGATACGCGGAGATTATGCAGTGATAGACATTAGAATCGTTGAGTTGTAGATGGTGAATCTTCAATGAGAAATCAAATCCTCTTCCCTCATTGGCCAGTGACACCCGCCCCCTGAACTTTGAGCTGGGTTTTTCTGGGTAGATGATGTGTGTGTCTGTCTCGCTCTCCATGACGTACCAATAGGGATAGGTGACGTCAAACTGTGCGCCGCCGCTGTGTAACTCACAGTGCAATGTCACGCTCGCCCCTCGCTGGAGTCTCACACTGGGCGGCCATTGCACCACCTGTGCAGAACCCGGAACATTCTCTGGAGGAACGGGAGACAGAGTGTGGGAGGAACAGAAGGGTTATTGCTGGGGTTTGTGCTGTGGACCTGTCGTCACTCACTCAAAGAGTGGAATGTGCAGACATGGAGACGTGTCAATAGATCAGGGACATCGTCCTCCATCCCCACCATCCCCACCATCCCTCCATACCTCAACTCCCCCATCCCTCCAACCCCCTCCCACCTCCACCCACCAACCCACCAACCCTCCAACCCCCCATCCCACCATCCCTCCATCCCCACCATCCCTCCAACCCCCCCATCCCTCCAACCCCCCCATCCCTCCAACCCCCCCATCCCTCCAAACCCCCCATCCCTCCAACCCCCCCATCCCTCCAACCCACCCCATCCCTCCAACTCCCCATCCCTCCCAACCCCACCATCCCTCCAGCCCTCCAACCCCACCATCCCTCCAACCCCACCATCCCTCCAACCCCCCATCCCTCCAACCCCCCCATCCCTCCAACCCCACCATCCCTCCAGCCCTCCAACCCCACCATCCTCCAACCCCACCATCCCTCCAACCCTCCAACCCCACCATCCCTCCAACCCCACCATCCCTCCAACGCCACCATCCCTCCAACCCCACCATCCCTCCAACCCCCATCCCTCCAACCCCCCCATCCCTCCAACCCCACCATCCCTCCAGCCCTCCAACCCCACCATCCCTCCAACCCCACCATCCCTCCAACCCTCCAACCCCACCATCCCTCCAACCCCACCATCCCTCCACCCCACCATCCCTCCAACCCCACCATCCCTCCAACCCCACCATCCCACCATCCCTCCAACCCCCCCATCCCTCCAACTCCCCCATCCCTCCAACCCCACCATCCCACCATCCCTCCAACTCCCCCATCCCTCCAACCCCACCATCCCTCCAACCCCACCATCCCTCCCAACCCCACCATCCCTCCAACCCCCCCATCCCCCCATCCCCACCATCCCTCCAACCCCCCCATCCCTCCAACCCCACCATCCCTCCAACCCCACCATCCCTCCAACCCCCCATCCCTCCAACCCCCCCATCCCCACCATCCCTCCAATACCCCCATCCCTCCAACACCCCCATCCCCACCATTCCTCCAACCCCCCCATCCCTCCAACCCCACCATCCCTCCAACCCCCCCATCCCTCCAACCCCACCATCCCCACCATCCCTCCAACACCCCCATCCCTCCAACACCCCCATCCCCACCATTCCTCCAACCCCCCCATCCCTCCAACCCCACCATCCCTCCAACCCCCCCATCCCTCCAACCCCCCCATCCCCACCATCCCTCCAACCCCCCCATCCCTCCAACCCCACCATCCCTCCAACCCCACCATCCCTCCAACCCCACCATCCCTCCAACCCCACCATCCCTCCAACCCCACCATCCCTCCAACCCCCCATCCCTCCAACCCCCCCATCCCCACCATCCTCCAACCCCCCATCCCTCCAACACCCCCATCCCTCCAACCCCCCCATCCCTCCAACCCCCCATCCCTCCAACCCCACCATCCCTCCAACCCCACCATCCCTCCAACCCCACCATCCCTCCAACCCCCCCATCCCTCCAACCCCCCCATCCCTCCAACCCCCCATCCCTCCATCCCCACCATCCCTCCAACCCCACCATCCCTCCAACCTCCCCATCCCTCCAACCCCCCCATCCCCACCATCCCTCCAACCCCCCCATCCCTCCAACCCCCCATCCCTCCAACCCCACCATCCCTCCAACCTCCCCATCCCTCCAACCCCCCCATCCCCACCATCCCACCAACCCCATCATCCCTCCAACCCCACCATCCCTCCATCCCCAACATCCCTCCAACCCCACCATCCCTCCAACCCCACCATCCCTCCATCCCCACCATCCCTCCAACCCTCCAACCCCCCCATCCCTCCAACACCCCCATCCCTCCAACACCCCCATCCCTCCAACCCCACCATCCCTCCAACCCCCCATCCCTCCAACCCCACCATCCCTCCAACCCCACCATCCCTCCAACACCACCATCCCTCCAACCCCCCCATCCCTCCAACCCCACCATCCCTTCAACCCCACCATCCCTCCAACCCCACCATCCCTCCAACCCCACCATCCCTCCAACCCCACCATCCCTCCAACCCCCCCATCCCTCCAACCCCACCATCCCTCCAACTCCACCATCCCTCCAACCCCCCCATCCCTCCAACCCCCCATCCCTCCAACCCCCCATCCCTCCAACCCCACCATCCCTCCAACCCCACCATCCCTCCAACCCCACCATCCCTCCAACCCCACCATCCCTCCATCGCCTCAACCCCACCATCCTTCCAACCCCACCATCCCTCCAACCCCACCATCCCTCCAACTCCACCATCCCTCCAACTTCACCATCCCTCCAACCCCCCATCCCTCCAACCCCACCATCCCTCCAACTCCACCATCCCTCCACCCCCCATCCCTCCAACCCCACCATCCCTCCAACCCCACCATCCCTCCATCCCCACCATCCCTCCAACTCCAACAATCCTCCAACCCCACCATCCCTCCAACTCCACCAACCCTCCAACCCCACCATCCCTCCAACCCCACCATCCCTCCAACCCCACCATCCCTCCAACTCCACCAACCCTCCAACCCCACCATCCCTCCAACCACCCCATCCCTCCAACCCCGCCATCCCTCCAACCCCACCATCCCTCCATCCCCACCATCCCTCCAACCCCACCATCCCTCCAACCCCACCATCCCTCCAACTCCACCATCCCTCCAACCCCACCATCCCTCCAACCCCCCATCCCTCCAACCCCCCCATCCCCACCATCCCTCCAACCCCCCCATCCCCACCATCCCTCCAATACCCCCATCCCTCCAACACCCCCATCCCCACCATTCCTCCAACCCCCCCATCCCTCCAACCCCACCATCCATCCAACCCCCCCATCCCTCCAACCCCCCCATCCCCACCATCCCTCCAACACCCCCATCCCTCCAACACCCCCATCCCCACCATTCCTCCAACCCCCCCATCCCTCCAACCCCACCATCCCTCCAACCCCCCAATCCCTCCAACCCCCCCATCCCCACCATCCCTCCAACCCCCCCATCCCTCCAACCCCACCATCCCTCCAACCCCACCATCCCTCCAACCCCACCATCCCTCCAACCCCACCATCCCTCCAACCCCACCATCCTCCAACCCCCCATCCCTCCAACCCCCCCATCCCCACCATCCCTCCAACCCCCCCCATCCCTCCAACACCCCCATCCCTCCAACCCCCCCATCCCTCCAACCCCCCATCCCTCCAACCCCACCATCCCTCCAACCCCACCATCCCTCCAACCCCACCATCCCTCCAACCCCCCATCCCTCCAACCCCCCCATCCCTCCAACCCCCCATCCCTCCATCCCCACCATCCCTCCAACCCCACCATCCCTCCAACCTCCCCATCCCTCCAACCCCCCCATCCCCACCATCCCTCCAACCCCCCCATCCCTCCAACCCCCCATCCCTCCAACCCCACCATCCCTCCAACCCCCCCATCCCTCCAACTCCCCATCCCTCCAACCCCACCATCCCTCCAACCCCACCATCCCTCCAACGCCCCATCCCTCCAACCCCCCATCCCCACCATCCCACCAACCCCATCATCCCTCCAACCCCACCATCCCTCCATCCCCAACATCCCTCCAACCCCACCATCCCTCCAACCCCACCATCCCTCCATCCCCACCATCCCTCCAACCCTCCAACCCCCCCATCCCTCCAACACCCCCATCCCTCCAACACCCCCATCCCTCCAACCCCACCATCCCTCCAACCCCCCATCCCTCCAACCCCACCATCCCTCCAACCCCACCATCCCTCCAACACCACCATCCCTCCAACCCCCCCATCCCTCCAACCCCACCATCCCTTCAACCCCACCATCCCTCCAACCCCACCATCCCTCCAACCCACCATCCCTCCAACCCCACCATCCCTCCAACCCCACCATCCCTCCAACCCCACCATCCCTCCAACTCCACCATCCCTCCAACCCCCCCATCCCTCCAACCCCCCATCCCTCCAACCCCCCATCCCTCCAACCCCACCATCCCTCCAACCCCACCATCCCTCCAACCCCACCATCCCTCCAACCCCACCATCCCTCCAACCCCCCATCCCTCCAACCCCCCCATCCCCACCATCCCTCCAATACCCCCATCCCTCCAACACCCCCATCCCCACCATTCCTCCAACCCCCCCATCCCTCCAACCCCACCATCCCTCCAACCCCCCCATCCCTCCAACCCCCCATCCCCACCATCCCTCCAACACCCCCATCCCTCCAACACCCCCATCCCCACCATTCCTCCAACCCCCCCATCCCTCCAACCCCACCATCCCTCCAACCCCCCCATCCCTCCAACCCCCCCATCCCCACCATCCCTCCAACCCCCCCATCCCTCCAACCCCACCATCCCTCCAACCCCACCATCCCTCCAACCCCACCATCCCTCCAACCCCACCATCCCTCCAACCCCACCATCCCTCCAACCCCCCATCCCTCCAACCCCCCCATCCCCACCATCCCTCCAACCCCCCCATCCCTCCAACACCCCCATCCCTCCAACCCCCCCATCCCTCCAACACCCCATCCCTCCAACCCCACCATCCCTCCAACCCCACCATCCCTCCAACCCCACCATCCCTCCAACCCCCCCATCCCTCCAACCCCCCCATCCCTCCAACCCCCCATCCCTCCATCCCCACCATCCCTCCAACCCACCATCCCTCCAACCTCCCCATCCCTCCAACCCCCCATCCCCACCATCCCTCCAACCCCCCCATCCCTCCAACCCCCCATCCCTCCAACCCCACCATCCCTCCAACCTCCCCATCCCTCCAACCCCCCCATCCCCACCATCCCACCAACCCCATCATCCCTCCAACCCCACCATCCCTCCATCCCCAACATCCCTCCAACCCCACCATCCCTCCAACCCCACCATCCCTCCATCCCCACCATCCCTCCAACCCTCCAACCCCCCCATCCCTCCAACACCCCCATCCCTCCAACACCCCCATCCCTCCAACCCCACCATCCCTCCAACCCCCATCCCTCCAACCCCACCATCCCTCCAACCCCACCATCCCTCCAACACCACCATCCCTCCAACCCCCCCATCCCTCCAACCCCACCATCCCTTCAACCCCACCATCCCTCCAACCCCACCATCCCTCCAACCCCACCATCCCTCCAACCCCACCATCCCTCCAACCCCACCATCCCTCCAACCCCACCATCCCTCCAACTCCACCATCCCTCCAACCCCCCCATCCCTCCAACCCCCCATCCCTCCAACCCCCCATCCCTCCAACCCCACCATCCCTCCAACCCCACCATCCCTCCAACCCCACCATCCCTCCATCGCCTCAACCCCACCATCCTTCCAACCCCACCATCCCTCCAACCCCACCATCCCTCCAACTCCACCATCCCTCCAACTTCACCATCCCTCCAACCCCCCCATCCCTCCAACCCCACCATCCCTCCAACTCCACCATCCCTCCACCCCCCATCCCTCCAACCCCACCATCCCTCCAACCCCACCATCCCTCCATCCCCACCATCCCTCCAACTCCAACAATCCTCCAACCCCACCATCCCTCCAACTCCACCAACCCTCCAACCCCACCATCCCTCCAACCCCACCATCCCTCCAACCCCACCATCCCTCCAACTCCACCAACCCTCCAACCCCACCATCCCTCCAACCACCCCATCCCTCCAACCCCGCCATCCCTCCAACCCCACCATCCCTCCATCCCCACCATCCCTCCAACCCCACCATCCCTCCAACCCCACCATCCCTCCAACTCCACCATCCCTCCAACCCCACCATCCCTCCAACCCCCCATCCCTCCAACCCCCCCATCCCCACCATCCCTCCAACCCCCCCATCCCCACCATCCCTCCAATACCCCCATCCCTCCAACACCCCCATCCCCACCATTCCTCCAACCCCCCCATCCCTCCAACCCCACCATCCCTCCAACCCCCCATCCCTCCAACCCCCCCATCCCACCATCCCTCCAACACCCCCATCCCTCCAACACCCCCATCCCCACCATTCCTCCAACCCCCCCATCCCTCCAACCCCACCATCCCTCCAACCCCCCAATCCCTCCAACCCCCCCATCCCCACCATCCCTCCAACCCCCCCATCCCTCCAACCCCACCATCCCTCCAACCCCACCATCCCTCCAACCCCACCATCCCTCCAACCCCACCATCCCTCCAACCCCACCATCCCTCCAACCCCCCATCCCTCCAACCCCCCCATCCCCACCATCCCTCCAACCCCCCCATCCCTCCAACACCCCCATCCCTCCAACCCCCCCATCCCTCCAACCCCCCATCCCTCCAACCCCACCATCCCTCCAACCCCACCATCCCTCCAACCCCACCATCCCTCCAACCCCCCCATCCCTCCAACCCCCCCATCCCTCCAACCCCCCATCCCTCCATCCCCACCATCCCTCCAACCCCACCATCCCTCCAACCTCCCCATCCCTCCAACCCCCCCATCCCCACCATCCCTCCAACCCCCCCATCCCTCCAACCCCCCCATCCCTCCAACCCCACCATCCCTCCAACCCCCCATCCCTCCAACTCCCCATCCCTCCAACCCCACCATCCCTCCAACCCCACCATCCCTCCAACGCCCCATCCCTCCAACCCCCCCATCCCCACCATCCCACCAACCCCATCATCCCTCCAACCCCACCATCCCTCCATCCCCAACATCCCTCCAACCCCACCATCCCTCCAACCCCACCATCCCTCCATCCCCACCATCCCTCCAACCCTCCAACCCCCCCATCCCTCCAACACCCCCATCCCTCCAACACCCCCATCCCTCCAACCCCACCATCCCTCCAACCCCCCATCCCTCCAACCCCACCATCCCTCCAACCCCACCATTCCTCCAACCCCACCATCCCTTCAACATCCCTCCAACCCCACCATCCCTCCAACCCCACCATCCCTCCAACCCCACCATCCCTCCAACCCCACCATCCCTCCAACCCCACCATCCCTCCAACTCCACCATCCCTCCAACCCCCCCATCCCTCCAACCCCCCATCCCTCCAACCCCCCATCCCTCCAACCCCACCATCCCTCCAACCCCACCATCCCTCCAACCCCACCATCCCTCCAACCCCACCATCCCTCCATCGCCTCAACCCCACCATCCTTCCAACCCCACCATCCCTCCAACCCCACCATCCCTCCAACTCCACCATCCCTCCAACTTCACCATCCCTCCAACCCCCCCATCCCTCCAACCCCACCATCCCTCCAACTCCACCATCCCTCCACCCCCCATCCCTCCAACCCCACCATCCCTCCAACCCCACCATCCCTCCATCCCCACCATCCCTCCAACTCCAACAATCCTCCAACCCCACCATCCCTCCAACTCCACCAACCCTCCAACCCCACCATCCCTCCAACCCCACCATCCCTCCAACCCCACCATCCCTCCAACTCCACCAACCCTCCAACCCCACCATCCCTCCAACCACCCCATCCCTCCAACCCCGCCATCCCTCCAACCCCACCATCCCTCCATCCCCACCATCCCTCCAACCCCACCATCCCTCCAACCCCACCATCCCTCCAACTCCACCATCCCTCCAACCCCACCATCCCTCCAACCCCACCATCCCTCCAACCCCACCATCCCTCCAACCCCACCATCCCTCCAACCCCACCATCCCTCCAACTCCACCATCCCTCCAACCCCCGCATCCCTCCAACCCCACCATCCCTCCTTTGGGGCGGCACCGTAGCACAGTGGTTAGCACTGCTGCTTCACAGCTCCAGGGACCTGGGTTCGATTCCCGGCTCGGGTCACTGTCTGTGTGGAGTTTGCACATTCTCCTCGTGTCTGCGTGGGTTTCCTCCGGGTGCTCCGGTTTCCTCCCACAGTCCAAAAATGTGCGGGGTTAGGTTGATTGGCCATGTTAAAATTGCCCCTTAGTGTCCTGGGATGCGTAGATTAGAGGGATTAGCGGGTAGAATATGTAGGGATATGGGGGAAGGGGCCTGGGTGGGATTGTGGTCGGTGCAGACTCGATGGGCCGAATGGCCTCTTTCTGTACTGTAGGGTTTTCTATGATTTCTATGATTTTTCTATCCCTCCAACTCCACCATCCCTCCAACCCCACCATCCCTCCAACCCCACCATCCCTCCAACCCCACCATCCCTCCAACCCCACCATCCCCTCCAACCCCACCAATCCCTCCAACCCCACCATCCCTCCAACCCCACCATCCCTCCAACCCCACCATCCCTCCAACTCCACCATCCCTCCAACCCCACCATCCCTCCAGCCCTCCAACCCCACCATCCCTCCAACCCTCCAACCCCACCATCCCTCCAACCCCACCATCCCAACATCCCTCCAACCCCACCATCCCTCCAACCCCACCATCCCTCCAACCCCACCATCCCTCCAACCCCACCATCCCTCCAACCCCACCATCCCTCCAACTCCACCATCCCTCCATCCCCACCATCCCTCCAACCCCCATCCCTCCATCCCCCCATCCCTCCATCCCCCCCATCCCTCCAACACCCTCATCCCTCCAACCCCACCATCCCTCCAACCCCACCATCAATCCATCCCCCCCATCCCTCCATCCCCCCATCCCTCCAACCCCCCCATCCCCCCCATCCCTCCAACCCCCCCATCCCTCCAACCCCCCATCCCTCCAACCCCCCCATCCCTCCATCCCCACCATCCCTCCATCCCCACCATCCCTCCAACCCCACCATCCCCACCATCCCCCCCATCCCCACCATCCCCCCCATCCCCACCATCCCCCCATCCCCCCATCCCTCCATCCCCACCATCCCTCCATCCCCACCATCCCACCATCCCTCCAACCCCACCATCCCTCCAACCCCACCATCCCTCCAACCCCACCATCCCTCCAACCCCACCATCCCTCCAACCCCACCATCCCTCCAGCCCTCCAACCCCACCATCCCTCCAACCCCACCATCCCACCATCCCTCCAACCCCACCATCCCTCCAACCCCACCATCCCTCCAACCCCACCATCCCTCCAACCCCACCATCCCTCCAACCCCACCATCCCTCCAACCCCACCATCCCTGCAACTCCACCATCCCTCCAAACCCCCCCATCCCTCCATCCCCACCATCCCTCCAACCCCCCCATCCCTCCAACCCCCCATCCCTCCAACCCCCCATCCCTCCAACCCCCCCATCCCTCCAACCCCACCATCCTCCAACCCCACCATCCTCCAGCCCCACCATCCCTCCATCCCCACCATCCCTCCAACCCCCCATCCCTCCATCCCCACCATCCCTCCATCCCCACCATCCCTCCAACCCCCCCATCCCTCCAACCCCCCCATCCCTCCAACCCCCCATCCCTCCAACCCCCCCATCGGTCCATCCCCACCATCCCTCCATCCCCACCATCCCTCCAACACCACCATCCCCACCATCCCCCCATCCCCACCATCCCTCCAACCCCCCCATCCCTCCATCCCCACCATCCCTCCAACTCCACCATCCCTCCAACCCCCCCATCCCTCCAACCCCACCATCCCTCCAACCCCACCATCCCTCCAACCCCACCATCCCTCCAACCCCACCATCCCTCCAACCCCACCATCCCTTCATCCCCACCATCCCTCCAACCAACCCATCCCTCCAACCCCCCATCCCTCCAACCCCACCATCCCTCCAACCCCACCATCCCTCCATCCCCACCATCCCTCCAACCCCCCATCCCTCCAACCCCCCCATCCCTCCAACCCCCCATCCGTCCAACCCCACCATCCCTCCAACCCCACCATCCCTCCAACCCCCCATCCCTCCATCCCCACCATCCCTCCAACCCCACCATCCCTCCAACCCCACCATCCCCCCCATCCCTCCATCCCCACCATCCCTCCAACCCCTCCATCCCCCCATCCCCCCATCCCTCCATCCCCACCATCCCTCCATCCCCACCATCCCTCCAACCCCACCATCCCTCCAACCCCACCATCCCTCCAACCCCACCATCCCTCCAACTCCACCATCCCCACCATCCCCCCCATCCCTCCATCCCCCCCATC
>NW_027591335.1:0-94778 GCF_964213995.1 Mustelus asterias | reverse complement strand
CTGCTTATCCAATACCCTGCACCGAATAAGCAGAAATTTTCTCCAATTAAATATTGATAAGGCTGAAGAAAGTGCTTTCAGTCTCTTCCCCAAATTCTGTTCACTAGCTACCACCTCCATCTCTCTCCATAGCAACCGTCTGACATTATGTCAGTCTGTTCATGACCTTAATCCCAAGATAAGGTTGCAACCTCACATTCAGGCAATCACTTAGACCACCTATTTCCATCTCCAAACTAACATCAGGAGAAATAGCAAAAGCACAAGTGGTAATTTACCAAAATTCATTGGACTCTGGGGTAGTTCCCGCAGATTGGAAAACAGCAAATGTGACGCCACTATTTGAAAAAGGAGGTAGACACCCGGGTAACTATAGGCCGGTTAACTACTCCTCAAGTGGACCATGAAGTTAAGTCCGAGAAGTATTGGCGCGCAAAGGTACGGCAACACTAGGAGCTTGAAACGCTCGTAAACTGTGCCTTGCACCGTTAAAGTTACCACGCAACTCCCAAGCACGGTGACAGACCGGGACCTCGATGCCATAGAAATTGTCTGTTTGACAGGTTGAATCCGGAGTCCACACCGCTTCACAGTGTCTGGGTGGATAAAGCTCTCAGTGCTCCCGCTGTCAAACAGACAATAAATCAAGTGGTCATTTACCTGGATGTTCATCATAGATTTGTCAAGTCTATGAGGCTTGGCCTGGTCCAGGATGATCGACGCCACCGTTGGTTCATGAGCGCCACTGCAGGCAGCTGAAATCGAGGAGGATGACCCCTGCTGGTCGTTCGCGGTCGGTGCCAACCAACTTGGCCGCTCCCATAGGTCGCACGTGGGTGATGGCGCCAAGCTCAGCGACCCCTGGTGGTCACACATCTCCGACTCCGTCGACCGTAATGGCGTCGTCCTGGCCTCGCACGTGGACGAAACCCTCGATGATTTCAACGACGAAGAACCGGGCTCTGAGGAATCGCAGGCCGCACTGCCGTTCCTAGATTTAGATCGGCACACTTTCGAATAGTGCCCCTTCTTACCACAGGCGGAGCACAACACAGCCTTAGCGGGACACCGTTGCCGAGTATGCTTCGCTCCCCCACAGAAGTAACACCGCGGGCCGCCCGGAGCTGCTGCCGTCGTCTGGCCCGAGTGTGAGCACGCCATTACGCAGCATTTCGAACCCGAGGGACGAGGAGGGATTGGCGACTGCTCCTGCCACGCTGTCTCCGCGTGGTCTTCAGGATACAATACTAGGCTTTTGGAGGCCGTCTCCAGCATCTCCGCTAGCTCTATTGCCTGGGTAAGGTCAAGGTTACCTTTCTCCAGTCGAATGTACGACGATCCAACTCCCGCCACAAACGCATCTCGGGCGAGGTCGTTCATACTCTGCTCAGCCGACACAGCTTTGCAGTTACAGCCCCTGGCTAGCTGTAGGAGCTCGTTCGCGTATTCCTCCATCGTTTCGCCAGACTGCCGTCGTCGAGTGGCTAAGAGGTAACGAGCGTGTATTTCGTTGGGCGGTTTGATATAACGCTTCTTCAGAAGCTCGAGGGCCTTTGTGTAATCGGTGGCCGCACGGATCGCGAGGTAGACAGTGTCGCTTACCCTCGCATGGAGGACCCGGAGTCTGTCATCATCTGTGGTGACCGCTGTGGAGGCTGCCAGGTAGTCTTCGAAACACTTCAGCCAGTGGTCGAAGGTGTTAGAGGCACCCACCGCACGTGGATCTAGTGTAAGGCGTTCCGGCTTCAGTATCTGCTCCATACTCTTTTTTTTTTCTTCGACGAGAGTTTATTTACAGCAAATAAAATTGATGCGCGTTATCATACACGAGGCTTGATGCTCAGGAAATAAAGGCTTTTATTTGCTGTAATAAAGCAGCTAACAATTATATACACGATCCCAGACTGAGGGGTCCCAGCCAGAGCAGGGACCTTTATACCTCTCCCAGGAGGCGGAGCCCGACTGGGATGTACCACAACACTACAATACAAAGGTGTAACAACCCCACCCTAACCCCAACAGCAACAAGTAGCACAACCCATCCCTAACCCAACAGCAACATATGTACATACTTGTAGTACTGGCCAGACCCTGGCTCAGTACTATCCAGTGGGAACCAACGATGGTTCACCACAACTTAACTTCTGGAGGAGAGAAAATGCTTGAATCTATCATCAAGGAAGAAATAGCGAGACATCTGGATATAAATTGTCCCACTGGTAAGACACAACATTGGTTCATGAAGGGAAGGTCATGTTTGACTAATTTGGTGGAATTCTTTGAGAACATTACATGTGCAGTGGACAAGGGGGGACCTGTGGATGTGGTATATTTGGATTTCCAGAAGGTATTTGACAAAGTGCCTCACCAAAGACTGCTAGGTAAGATAAAGGTGCAGGGTGTAACGGGTAATGTTTTAGCATGGATAGAGGATTGGTTAACTAACAAAGAGCTAACAAACTAAGCAAAGAGTGGGGGTAAATGGGTGTTTTTCTGGTTGGTGATCAGTGATTAGTGGTGTGCCTCAAGGATCAGTGTTGGGACTGCAATTGTTTATGATTTTCATAGATGATTTGGAGTTGGGGACCAAGTATAGTGTGTCAAAATTTGCGGAAGACACTAAGATGAGTGGCAGAGCAAAGTGTGCAGAGGATGCTGAAAGTCTGCAAAGGGATATACATAGTCTAAGTGAATGGGCGAGGGTCTGGCAGATGGAGTACAATATTGGTAAACGTGAGGTCATCCATTTTGGTTGGAATAACAGCAAAATGGACTATTATTTAAATGGTAAAAAATTGCAGCATGCTGCTGTGCAGAGGGATCTGGGTGTCCTTGTGCAGGAATCTCAAGGAGTTGGTTTGCAGGTGCAGCAGGTAATTAAGAAGGCAAATGGAATTTTGTCCTTCATTGCGAGAGGGATGGAGTTTAAAAACAGCGAGGTTATGTTGCAGCTGTATAAGGTGCTGGTGAGCCCAGACCTAGAGTACTGTGTACAGTTTTGGCCTCCTCACTTGAGAAAAGATATATTGGCACTGGAGAGGGTGCAGAGGAATTTCACGAGGTTGATTCCAGAATTGAGAGGGTTGGCTTATGAGGAGAGACTGAGAAGACTGGGGCTATATTCATTGGAATTCAGAAGAATGAGGAGAGATCTGATAGAAACATATAAGATTATGAAGGGAATAGATAAGATAGAAGCAGGGAAGTTGTTTCCACTGGCAGTGAAACTAAAACCAGGGAGCATGGCCTCAAAATAAGGGGAAGCAGATTTAGGACTGAGTTGAGGGGGTACTTCTTCACCCAAAGGGTCGTGAATCTGTGGAATTCCCTGCCCAGTGAAGCAGTTGAGGCCACTTCATTGAATGTTTTTAAGGCAAGGATAGATAAATTTTTGAACAGTAAAGGAATGAAGAGTTATGGTGAGCGGGCGGGTAAGTGGAGCTGAGTCCACGAAAAGATCATCCATGATCTTATTGAATGGCGGAGCAGGCTCAAGGGGCCAGATGGCCTACTCCTCCTCCTAGTTCTTACGTTCTTATTTAACATTGTCCCCTCTCAGCTGACCTGCTGCTGGAACCCTCATCCATGTCAGAGGGACTCGGAGGGCAAATAGTTCAAAGCCTGGGCATCGCCAGAATTGGTGGACCAGCTGTGGAATATTCACACACACCATCCCAGCAACAGCCACAGACAGTGTGAGAGACCCAGGTTAATTGTCCCCCACCTCATCCCTTACACCCTCCATTTAGCCCCAATCCCAAAATGGAAAGAGTCAACAGCAACAAGTAAAAGCTTCAGAATGGTTTTATTGAATCACGTGCGATGCAATTGCAGTTGAATCGTTCAATCGCTGTTTCAGGGTTTTTCAGGAGAGTTTACAGTGGCAGATGTTCTGTTCAGAACTCCACACGTCCTTCAACGAGTTCTCTTGCTTTGGGGACTGACACAACTTGACGCACAGCAAAGTTCAATGAGCTAATTGTTAAGTTTTTGTTTGGTGGAGGTATTTTATTTGAAAGAGCTACAGGGTTTTTGACTTTGAATCATTCATTGTGGGGGTGTATTTACATCACTGGCTAGAATTTATTGCAGATTCCTAATTGCCGTTGAGAAGGTGGTGGTGAGTTGCCTTCTTCAATCATTATCTACGTGATGGAGGTACAGGCACAGTGCTGTTAGGGAGGGAGTTCCAGGATTTTGACCCAGCCACAGTGAAGGAACGGCAATTTATTTCTAAGTCAGAGTGGTGAGTGAGTTGGAGGGGAACTTGCAGGTGATGGTGTTCCCATGTGTCTGGTGCCCTTGTCCTGAGTGAAGTTTACGGACTGGAAGGTGTTGAGGGATCTTTGGTATTTGCTGCAGTGCATCTTGTAAATGGGGCACACAGCTGCTAATGTACGTCAGTGGTGGAGGGAGTGGATGTTTAAGCAGGTGGGTAAGCACCTTTGCTATGTTCTCAAGGAGATGGAATTGCCTATCAGGTTCAAGGCGGTGGTGGGACAAGGGTCTGAAGGGTGAGCTGCTATGAGAACGGTGACCGGGAGCAGAAATGCAGAACTTATTCTGAAAGAGCATTTTCGCATCAGCAGAGAGAGGAGCAGGTGGTACCCTGGGTATGTGGGCTTTCCGAGAAATATGAAATCTCATCGAATAGTTTCTTGTCAGATTCAATTTTGTGCAATGAAGGCTGTTCACCAGTGTGGGGCAGAGGCTCGAGCACACGAATATGTATGTAGTCATCACCATCACCAACAACAACCTTAAAAAAATGGGAGACAATCAGTTTTAGAACATAGAACATAGAACAGTACAGCACAGAACAGGCCCTTTGGCCCACGATGTTGTGCCGAGCTTTATCTGAAACCAAGATCAAGCTATCCCACTCCCTATCATCCTGGTGTGCTCTATGTGCCTATCCAATAACCACTTAAATGTTCCTAAAGTGTCTGACTCCACTATCACTGCAGGCAGTCCATTCCACACCCCAACCACTCTCTGCATAAAGAACCTACCTCTGATATCCTTCCTATATCTCCCACCATGAACCCTATAGTTATGCCCCCTTGTGATAGCTCCATCCAACCGAGGAAATAGTCTTTGAACGTTCACTCTATCTATCCCTTTCATCATTTTATAAACCTCTATTAAGTCTCCCCGCAGCCTCCTCCGCTCCAGAGAGAACAGCCCTAGCTCCCTCAACCTTTCCTCATAAGACCTACCCTCCAAACCAGGAAGCATCCTGGTAAATCTCCTCTGCACTCTTTCCAGCGCTTCCACATCCTTCTTATAGTGAGGTGACCAGAACTGCACACAATATTCAGAATGTGGTCTCACCAAGGTCCTGTACAGTTGCAGCATAACCCCATGGCTCTTAAACTCCAACCCCCTGTTCATAAAAGCTAACACACTATAGGCCTTCTTCACAGCTCTATCCACTTGAGTGGCAACCTTTAGAGATCTGTGGATATGGACTCCAAGATCTCTCTGTTCCTCCACAGTCTTCAGAACCCTACCTTTGACCCTGTAATCCACATTTAAATTAGTCCTACCAAAATGAATCACCTCACATTTATCAGGGTTAAACTCCATTTGCCATTTTTCAGCCCAGCTTTGCATCCTATCTATGTCTCTTTGCAGCCTACAATAGCCCTCCACCTCATCCACTACTCCACCAATCTTGGTGTCATCAGCAAATTTACTGATCCACCCTTCAGCTCCCTCCTCTAAGTCATTAATAAAAATCACAAAGAGCAGAGGACCAAGCACTGATCCCTGTGGCACTCCGCTAGCAACCTGCCTCCAGTCCGAAAATTTTCCATCCACCACCACCCTCTGTCTTCGATGAGATAGTTTTCATAAGAAATTTCTCAGTGCTATCCCTTCAACAGAGCAGCACTCCCTCAGTGCTACCCCTCTGACAGAGCAGCACTCCCTCAGTGCTACCCCTCTGACAGAGCAGCACTCCCTCAGTGCTACCCCTCTGACAGAGCAGGACTCCCTAATGTTACCCCTTCGACAGAGCAGCCCTCCCTCAGTGCTACCCCTTCGACAGAGCAGCACTCCCTCTGAGCTGTCCCTTCAAAAGAGCAGCCATCCCTCTGTGCTACCTATCTCTGCAACCTTCTCCAACCCCTACAAAACCCCAGTCTGTTCTCCTCCAGTCCCTCCAACTATCCCTATCTAACCTCCAAATCCTACAAACCCCCTCTCTGTAAACTCCCTCAGTCCGTCCAACCCTCCTTATCTCTGTCACCTCCTCCAGTTCCTGCAACTCTCCCTATCTCTGTAACCTCTCCAGCCCCTGCAACCCTATCTCTGTTACTCCTCCAGTCCCCACAATCCTCTTTTTCTCTGTAACCTCTTCCAGCCTCTCCAGCACTCGCTATCTCTGTAACCTCTTCCAGCCTCTACAACGCTCCCTATCTTTGTAACATCCTCAAATTCCCACAAACCTCACTTGTCTTGATCTCCCACAAACCTGCCTTCTTGCTAATCCCCGATTTCCAATGGTGTCTGCCATGCCTTCTGCAGCCTGTACTCTAAACTCTAGAAAACCCTCCATAAACCTGGAGAACATGGCTTAAGATTTTACTGAACCTTCTGCTTTTAAACAAGCTATCCCAAATGTGTCCGATATTCCTTTCGGTCATTCTCAAATTTTCTGTCTGAGTAACATGCCGAGTATCCTGCGTGATTTTCCTTTCTTCAAACTGCAGTATAAATGCATGTTATATCTGTTGACGTACCTTCACAAAGTAATTTTGGCCAGCGACCAACTGTGAGCGATATGAGATTGCATGAAAAACAGAAAATGATCTATTCAACATCTCTTCAACCATAGGCTTGAGCTGGAAACTGATACAATATAAAAATACAAGGGTGAGGAATGACAGGGAGTGCCGCACCATGGGATGGTCAGTGCTGAGGGAGCGCCGCACTGTCAGAGGGTCAGTACTGAGGGAGTGCCGCACTGTCAGAGGATCAGTACAGAGGGAATGCCGCACTGTCAGAGGGTCAGTACGGAGGGAGCGCCGCACTGTCAGAGGGTCAGTACTGAGGGAGTGCTGCACTGTCAGAGGCTCAGTACTGAGGGAGTGCTGCACTGTCAGAGGCTCAGTACTGAGGGAGCGCCGCACTGTCAGAGGGTCAGTACAGAGGGAGTGCCGCACTGTCAGAGGGTCAGTACGGAGGGAGCGCCGCACTGTCAGAGGGTCAGTACTGAGGGAGTGCTGCACTGTCAGAGGGTCAGTACTGAGGGAGCGCCGCACTGTCAGAGGGTCAGTACTGAGGGAGTGCCACACTGTCAGAGGGTCAGTACTGAGGGAGTGCCGCACTGTCAGAGGGTCAGTACTGAGGGAGTGCCGCACTGTCAGAGGGTCAGTACTGAGGGAGTGTCGCACTGTCAGAGGGTCAGGACTGAGCGAGTGCTGCACTGTCAGAGGCTCAGTACTGAGGGAGTGCTGCATTGTCAGAGGCTCAGTACTGAGGGAGTGCCGCACTGTCAGAGGGACAGTGCTGTGTGCGCGCGTTCGTTCGTTCGTTGAGGTAATAAAGGGGATATTGAAAGTTAAACACTTACTGATCTGACAATGGCCTGAATTTCACAACTGACTGCCGAAAGCTTGACCAAACCACCCACTACTTCCTGTGTTGCCATTGTTACTGTCTCTGGTTCCCCCTCTTTCTGGCTCTCTCGTTCCCTCTGCAGAGTGTTCTGCATTTTTAGAGTTTGCTCCCTCTTTGCTCCACCCCTCAGTGATGTTTCTATTCGTGAAGGAAATCTCTCTTTTGGTCTGGCTCCACCCTCAGTCTCTCGGTCTTTGTTCAATGCTGAGCTGGGATGGTTGGGTGGTGCTAATTCATGTTTGCTGCTGCCTCACTCCCTGCTTTACTCACTCGAAATCCTGCATCGCTCACTCTCTCCTCCTCACTCGTCCACTCTCCCCTTCTCCCCATTTCTGATCCTCCCTCACTTTTTCCCTTTTCCCCCTTCCTTTCTTCTGCACTCTTCCTCTCTTCCCGCTTGATCCCTCTTTACTACGCCCCTCTCTCTCTCCCTCCTTTCGGTCCCCTTGCCCCTCCTCTACCACTCTCTTCCTCCTTCCTCTCTCTTCCTCCTCTCCCTCTATCTTGGCACCACACTCTCCCCTCCTCTACCTCTCTCTTCCTCCTCCCTCTCTCTTCCTCCTCTCCCTCTATCTTGGCACCACACTCTCCCCTCCTCGACTGTCTCAACTCCCTCTTTCCCCCTCCTGTCCCTTAGACCCCTCTCACCTCCATTCCCTTTCTCTTGGCACCCCCCTCTTCCCTCCTTCGTCTCGCTTGGCACCCTCTCTTCACCTCTTCTCCCTCTCTCAGCCCCCCCATCCCCCTCCTCTTGGTCCCCTCCCCCACCCACCTCGTCTACTGCGCTTTCTCTCCCCCTCTCTCTTGGCACCTCCTCTTTCCTTCCTCTTACTCTGACAGACCCTCTCTCCCACTCCTCTCCGTCTATTGCCTCCCTCTCCGTCCTGCTGTCTCCTGCCCCTCTCTCCCACTCCTCTTCTCCCCCTCTCTCTTCCCCTGTCTCTCCCACCTTCTTCACCGTGCTCTCTCTCTTTTTCTCTCCCTCTCTCCACTCCCCCATCCTCCTCCGTTTTCTTATAATCGAAATGGGAGGAGCGAACTACTCCATGGGTCACAACATATATTTGAAATACTTTTCCAGCTTGTTATACAGCCAAATAAATACTTTACCTTGTCATCTCTGAATACTCAATGCCCAGGTTTCAAAATTCACAATTTGTTATAAAACCATTCTTGTCAAGTCGAAAGGCAAAATTTATTAACATACAGTGTGAAATATGAAAGTATAATCTTTGAAAATGCCCCAACTCACTCTCAAACACACACACACACATATATACACACACGCACAGATTATCTCACACACACATCCACATATACACATATACAAATCTACTCACATAGTCTCACACACACACACACAGATTCTCTCACACACATTCACACACACATTCAGGAAAAACACATTCACACATACAGATTCTCAGACACACACAATCACATGCACACTCAAACCTACACACACACACACATTAACACAAAAACGTACATTCACACACATTCAGGAAAAACACATTCACACATGTGCGCACACATACAGATTCTCATACACACACATTCACATATGCACACACACAAACCTCACAAAGCCACACACATACACATGTATATTAACACAAAATCACACATTCTTGGAGGGCCGAAGGGCCTGTTCCTGTGCTGTAATTTTCTAATTCAGGGAAAACACATTCACACACACACAGATTCTTGCACACACACAATCACACATGCACACACAAACCTACTACACAGTCACACACACACACACACACACACACACACACATATATTAACACAAAAACACACTTCACACATACATTCAGGAAAAACGCATTCACACACACACACACAAAACAATAGAATCCCTCAAGTGCAGAAAGAGGCCATCCGGCCTATCAAGTCTGCACCGCCTCTCTGAAAGAGAATCAGACATTCAGACAAACACATACAGTTTATTTATTATTTATTAGTGTCACAAGTAGGCTTACATTAACACTGCAATGAAGTTACTCTGAAAATTCTCCTCGCTGCCACATTCCAGCGCCTGTTCGGGTAAACATAGAAACAGAGAAAACTACAGCACAAAACAGGCCCTTCGGCCCCACAAGTTGTGCCGAACATATCCCTACCTTTTAGGTCTATCTCTAACCCTCCATCCTATTAAGTCCCATGTACTCATCCAGGAGTCTCTTAAAAGACCCTATTGAGTTTGCCTCCACCACCACTGATGGCAGCCAATTCCACTCGCCCACCACCCTCTGTGTGAAAAACTTCCCTCTAACATCTCCCCTGTACCTACACCCCAGCACCTTAAAGCTGTGTCCTCTTGTAGCTGCCATTTCCACCCTGGGAAAAAGCCTCTGAGAGTCCACCTGATCTATGCTTCTCAACATCTTATATACCTCTATTAGGTCTCCTCTCATCCTACGTCTCTCCAAGGAGAAAAGACCGAGCTCCCTCAGCCTATCCTCATAAGGCATGCCACTCAATCCAGGCAACATCCTTGTCAATCTCCTCTGCACCCTTTCAATCTTTTCCACATCCTTCCTGCAATGAGGTGACCAGAACTGAGCACAGTACTCCAAGTGGGGTCTGACAAGGGTCTTATATAGCGGCATCATTATCCCCGGACTCCGAAACTCAATCCCTCGATTGATAAAGGCCAGCACACCATACGCCTTCTTAACCACCTCCTCCACCTGCGGGGCCGATTTTAGAGTCCTATGGACCCGGACCCCAAGGTCCTTCTGATCCTCTACAGTACTGAGTCTTTCCCTTTATATAGTACTCCTTCATCCCATTTGACCTGCCAAAATGGACCACGACACATTTATCTGGGTTGAAGTCCATCTGCCACTTCTCCGCCCACTGAGGAAGAACCTGGCATAGCCAATGTACCTAACCGGCATGTCCGGATTGTGGACGAAACCAGAGAAAACCCACGCAGACACGGGAAGAACATGCAAACTTCGCACAGTGACCCAAACCAGGAATTGAACCTGGGTCCCTGGTGCTATGAGGCAGCAGTGCTAACACTGTACTCCTGTACCGCCCACACACACACACATTCATGCATTCAAGCGCACGCACGCACATGCACGCACGCACACGCGCACACATACTCACACGCATTCAGGCAAGCACACACATGCAGATATGCGCACGCGTATCCTTGAAGGTGACATCACAGGTGGAGAAGGTAGTGAAGAAGGCATATGGCATGCTTGCTTTTATAGGACGGGGCATAGAGTATAAAAGTTGGGGTCTGATGTTGCAGTTGTATAGAACGTTGGTTCGGCCGCATTTGGAATACTGTGCCCAGTTCTGGTCGCCACACTACCAGAAGGACGTGGAGGCTTTAGAGAGAGTGCAGAGGAGGTTTACCAGGATGTTGCCTGGTATGGAAGAGCTTAGTTATGAGGAGAGATTGGGTAAACTGGGGTTGTTCTCACTGGAAAGACGGAGGATGAGGGGTGACCTAATAGAGGTGTATAAAATTATGAAAGGCATAGATAGGATGAACGGTGGGAAGCTTTTTCTCAGGTCGGTGGTGACGTTCACGAGGGGTCATAGGTTCAAGGTGAGCGGGGGGAGATTTAACACGGATATCAGAAGGACGTATTTTACGCAGAGGGTGGTGGGGGCCTGGAATGCGCTGCCGGGCAAGGTGGTAGAGGCGGACACACTGGGAACGTTTAAGACTTATCTAGATAGCCATATGAACGGAGTGGGAATGGAGGGATACAAAAGAATGGTCTCGTTTGGACCAGGGAGTGGCGTGGGCTTGGAGGGCCGAAGGGCCTGTTCCTGTGCTGTATTGTTCTTTGTTCTTTATTCACACACACAAACTCGCACATATAGTCTCTCACACACACACACATTCACACAAATATATTCACACTCACAAACACATTCAGGCCAACACACACAGAATCACACATTTACACACACACGCTCACATACACATACACTGACCTACTCAAATCCATAGGAACACAGGAATTAGGAGCCGAAGTACGCATTTCAGCCCTTTGAGCCTGCGTCGCCATTCAATCAGATCATGGCTGACCTCTCCCTGGTCTCAAATCCATCTCCCCACCTGTTCCCCTTATCCCATTTTTTATTAGAAAAAATCTCCTCCTTGAAACCGTTCAACGATTCAGACTCCCCGCTGCGGGGCAATGAGTTCCAGTGAGAAGTAGCTCCTCGTCATCTCAGGTTTAACTCTGCCGCCTCTCAATCTATACCTGTGACCTCTTGTTCTAGATTGTCCCATAAGAGGAAACATTTGGTCTACATTTACTTTATCAGTCCCTGCTTTCGAAAAGTTTGTGGTATCATAACCGTGTGCCATGACAACCTTCACCTTCCCTCCCTCTCCCCTCCTTTCCCCTCTCCCTTACTTACTCTCCCTACCCCTCTCTCCAACTCCTCACCTCTCTATCTTCTTTCCCTGTCTCTTACTCTCTCTACACTCTCAATGTCTTTTCTCTCCTCCTCAATTTATTTCACCCCATCACTGTAGACCCTCCCTCTCACTCTGTGGGCGCAATCTTACCTGCCGTTCATGCCACGCTCCCGGTGCAGCGAAGCCGGAGAATTTGGCGCCCGGTAAAATCTCTGTTCACTGCAGTGGGATGGGAAAATCCCACCCGCGCGAACGTCTGTAACATTCTGGCGTCTGACTTGCCTCTCCACTTCCCCTCTCTTTCACTCCCTTCTCTCTCTTTCTTGATCTCTGTCCCTTTTGTATTACTCTCCCTATTTCACTATCCCTCTTGCTCTCTCTCACTCTCTCTCTTGAGCCTTTCTTCCCTTCACTCTCTTTCCCTCTATCTTTTTTTCTCTCTGTCACTCACTGTCTTTCTGCCTGGTTTTCTTCTCCATCTCTCTCTCTCTCTGAGGGGCTGTATCAGTGTGAGGGGCTGTATCAGTGTGAGGGGCTGTATCAGTGCGATGGGCTGTACCGGAGTGAGGGGCAGTATCGGAGCGAGGGGCAGTATCGGAGCGAGTTTGCTGCATCGGAGTGCGGGGCTGCATCGGAGTGTGAGGGCTGTTTCCGAGTGAGGGATGTATTACAGTGATGGACTGTATTACTGTGAGGGGCTGCTTTCAAATCTGGGACTGTCTTAGAATGAGGGGCTGCAGGAGTGCGGGGGGCTGCGGGAGTGCGGGGGGCTGCGGGAGTGCGGGGGGGCTGCGGGAGTGCGGGGGGGCTGCGGGAGTGCGGGGGGGCTGCGGGAGTGCGGGGGGGCTGCGGGAGTGCGGGGGGGCTGCGGGAGTGCGGGGGGGCTGCGGGAGTGCGGGGGGCTGCGGGAGTGCGGGGGGCTGCGGGAGTGCGGGAGTGCGGGGGGCTGCAGGAGTGCGGGGGGCTGCGGGAGTGCGGGGGGGCTGCGGGAGTGCGGGGGGGCTGCGGGAGTGCGGGGGGGCTGCGGGAGTGCGGGGGGGCTGCGGGAGTGCGGGGGGGCTGCGGGAGTGCGGGGGGCTGCGGGAGTGCGGGGGGCTGCAGGAGTGCGGGGGGCTGCAGGGGTGCGGGGGGCTGCGGGAGTGCGGGGGGGCTGCGGGAGTGCGGGGGGAGTGCGGGGGGGCTGCGGGAGTGCGGGGGGGCTGCGGGAGTGCCGGGGGGGTTGCAGGGGGGCTGCAGGAGTGCAGGGGGGCTGCAGGAGTGCAGGGGGGCTGCAGGAGTGCAGGGGGGCTGCAGGAGTGCGGGGGGCTGCAGGAGTGCGGGGGGGCTGCAGGAGTGCGGGGGGCTGCTGGAGTGCGGGGGGCTGCTGGAGTGCGGGGGGCTGCAGGAGTGCGGGGGTGGCTGCAGGAGTGCGGGGGTGGCTGCAGGAGGGAGGGGGGGCTGCAGGAGGGAGGGGGGCTGCAGGAGTGCAGGGGGCTGCATCAGCGTTAGGAGTTGTATCAATCTGACTGACTTTAAAAGTGTGACTGACTGTATAAGTGTGACTGACTGACTGTATAAGTGTGACTGACTGTATAAGTGTGATTGACTGTATCAGCGTGAGGGCCCGTATCAGCGCGAGGGCCCGTATCAGCACGAGGGCCTGTATCAGCGCGAAGGCCTCTATCTGAGAGAGGGTTGGCAATGTATCATGGTTCTGCTCTGAAAATCCAAGCGATTTTAATCAGCTGGAAATGTAGCATTTGACTGGCTTAATATGATTTTAACACCATTGCCTGCATTTGCATTCATCCTGTTGCTTAATGCTCTGGCAGTCAGACACATTTTAGTGGCCAGTCGGGCCCGGACAGGACTGAGGGGGTCAGAGTAAGGGAGAGACTCGCAGTGATCCAGAGATGGAGAGCAGAAGGAAGTCTGTGATTTTACTCTTCACCATTTCCGGCAGCTTCATAATGTTGTGGTTTCCTTATGTTTTATATTTCTGTGATGTTACACATCACCTCGATGGTGATTCTCCTTATCTATTTGAACAAGTTGCATACATGCTACAGAACAATAATTGCTGCACAAACACTTTTATTTATGGAGTGACACAGTCTAAGTTCAGAGAGCAGATCAAGAATGCTCTGAAGTATCCAGTTATATCAATTATTCTGTTATTTAATGGAAGAAACAATTAGGAGAAGACCAGAAGTGGCTATCAGTGTTTCTGATGCATAAATGTTGTATTTAACTCAAGACTCCCAGCACCTGAATGGCACTAGCATTCTGAGGTGGTCAGTGAATCTGCCCAGCAGGGAGGTTGGGTTCCAGTGGTGGTGTCGCTGAGGAGAGTTTGGGCACAGGGCAGCAATTATGTTTAGGAATGGGCACTATAACTGATTGCCAGTTCAAATATAATCCTTTCAGGGCAGAACCAGTATTTTCTTGCATTCTGTCTGGAGCACGGATATTTCAGTGAATAAATTCAGTTTGCAACTCCCAGACTAAGAACCTCTTCAAGTGGTACAGAGAGAGACAGAGCTGGATTGCAGTTTAGAGCAGTTATTTTCAAACCGGCTTCTGTGGCACCAGAGCGCCATGAGAATGTTTAATGTGTTCCTCCACAGTGTAAGTTTGCACTTATTAAATCTGATTACAAAGAGGCCCAGAACAGAGAATGGGCACCAAACATTGGGTGGCACAGTGGTTCGCACTGCTGCCTCACAGCACCAGGGACCCAGGTTCGATTCTAGCCTTGGGTGACTGTCTGTGTGGAGTTTGCATGTCCTCTCTGTGTCTGCATGGGTTTCCTCCAGGTGTTCCTGTCTCCTAATACATTTGGGTCATGGTAAATAAGCGGGTACAGAGATAGGGCCAGGGATGTGGGCTAGGATAAGATGCTCTTTCAGAGAGTTTGTACAGCTTGATGGGCCGAATGGCCACCTTCTGCACTGTGGGGATTCTATGATTCCATGACCTGCAGCCATGCTGGTGTCTTAAACCATGTGTATATTTCTACTGGCACAAGAAGTATCTCATTCATGATGGACTTTCCCTTCCCATTGAAGAGATGGTGGACACATTGTGAACCCCATTCAAGATGGCACCGGAGCAACGTGACTTCTTGCAAGCTGTGCCTAGCATACCTTCTAATTCTATCTTTTACTCTTGTTCTACGCTTCTAAATCTTTATTCTAACTCTTTTAAACTCTCTCACAATGCTCTAATTCACTTTCTCTACACCATAGTTATGACTGCAACACTTCGTTCTGTACTCGTCTGTATAACGCGCAAGAAAGAATACTTTTTCACTGTATACTAATACATGTGACAACAATAAATCAAATCAAATTATATCTTCCCCACAGCCATTCCACTGTCCCGTGAGCAGTAATTCGCTGCAGGCAGAACTTCTGCCCCTCACTGCATTAGAGCTCTGCTGGCGCTGACTGGTGGAAAGTTCTCTAGTCCCTGAAGTCACAATAGCCAATAGGGACAGAAGAGGCAGCAGAACATACCAGAACCCTGGGCCATGTGGCAAGGTAGGGTTTAGGTGCGTCAGGGTGGGGAGGGCAAAGAGGACCTCGGGGAAGGGGTTAGGTGGCCGATTGAAGCTTTGGGGAGAGAGATCGGGGGTGGGTAGGGAGGTCCGGCAGCTACGGAACATTATTGGAGTGTGACCAAATTGGGGAATCTGAAGGATTCATATCTTCCCCACTCCACCCCCTGCCCCCCAACCCCACCTCTCCTTCTTGCCTGAGATCTAAGCCTGTTCATTTTTAGGCCAGGTAAATCCTCCCATCAGTCCAAACATTGAGGGTTGGGTGTAAAAATGCCCGAAATCGGCAGGTAATTGACCACTGAAAGATCACAATTTGGAGAAAGGGTAAGGAGCAAAATTGATGTGAGGTAGGGGTGGGCGAGAAGCCAGAGGGAATCCATTCCTTCAATTTCATTCTCAGTCTCTCTCCTTAAACACCCTTACTGGGGAAATGTGAAATTCAGGCCACTGTCTCACAGACAACGACACACAGACTGTAGACTCAGGAAACAAGGGATCACAGCATCAGTGACAATCCATGGCTGACATGAGCAAACAGCCAGTGAGAAACTCGGTCGGTATGCACATTTTCTGCCCAGTGCACTGTTTGGCTTTCAATCTGAGTTTTTTTTTCTGGGGCATCGAGTGCAGGATCAATACTTGAAGAGGCGGTGATATTCCCAACAAGACCTGGAGTGAAAGGTTTGAAATTGATTGTGGTTATTTATCCAACTTTTAAACAGAGGTGGGATTCATTCCCCACCTTTAAAATATGGGGAGTCCTTTCAGGAGGATGTAACAAGCAGGATGAATAAAGGGGAACCAGTAGATGTGGTGTATTTGGATTTCCAGAAGGCGTTACATAAAGTGCCACTTGAAATTTTACTGCAGCAGATGAAAGCTTACAGTGCTATAATAGCCAAGATAAAATACTGGCCGAACACCAGAAAACAGGTGGCCAAATCTACCTTGGAGTGGTAATCACTGTCAGTTTGCCGTTCAACTCCTTTTCACGTACCCGAGACTGAGCTGGACATTTCTTGTAACAAAGGCCAAGTGAGAGCTGTGCAGACCATCAGCCTCAGGGGTCCCTTCAGTGCAGTGCAGGATCTCTGGGGGACGTGAAGATATGTCCCCCTTTTTTAAGGCACTGACCAGGAAGTTGAAAGGCCTCCATCAGGAGATAAGGTGAGTGTGTAAGGTCAGTGAGTGGGATAGGTCAGGGGAGTCATTTCTCTGGATGGAGGGTCTGGAGGTTGTGCCGGTCGGAGGTGGTTGGGGAGTAATTGGGGAGTGGGGGTGGTTGAGTGTTCAGAGTGGGGGTGGAGAGTTACTGGAGTGATTGGGGTAGTTAAGTGGAGTTGTCCGGTGGTCGTGGTGGGGGGTTGTGGATTAGTGGGGGTGGTTGGCGGAACTGTGACAGTCAGATGGGGTAATTGGGTGACACAGGGGATGGGGCAGGTGTTGGAGTTGTGAGAGAATTAGTGGGATGGTCAGGGAGTGGGTGGGTAGTGGGGTAATCAGGTACAGTGGTAGGTGGTCAGGGAGATGGGGGAGTGGGAGATAGTTTAATGGTCGCAGGGTGGGTGGTAGTCAGAGGTTGGGGATGTGGTGGGCAGTCGGGGACAGGGCTTGATGGGGTGGTTGGGGGGTCGTTGGTATGGTCGGGGTTTTGAGGGGTGGGGGAAATTCAGGGGATGGGGAGCAGTAAGGTTGGAGAAGTTGCGAATTAAAGGGGTAATCAGGTGGTCAGATGTGGGGGTGTTGTCATGGGGCGGAGAGGATGGTCAGGTGGCTGGCGAGGTGGGGGAGGTAGTTAGGGTTAGGGTGATTTTGGGTGGTTGGGGGGTTTTGTCAGGAGGTGAGGGGGGATTTGGGGGGTAGACTGCAAAACAATGATATTCAGAAACATCTGAGTGTCCCCTTCATGAAACACAAAAAGTTAGCATGAAGGTGCAGCAAATAAAATGGAAGCCAAACTGACATTTGGACCTTTAATTCAAGGGGGTAGAAAGGTAGGGAAGTCTTGCTGCAACTGTACAAGGTGTATTGTTGAGACCATACTGAGAATGCTGCACAGTTCTGGTCTGTTTATTTAAGGGGGGATGTATTGCATTGGAAGCAGCTCAGAGAAGGTTCAGGAATGTTTTCCCAGAGTTGAAATGTCCAATACTCGAGGGCACTCACCAAAGGGGAGAGGTGGAAGTTCAAAATTTTTTTACACAGACAGTAACAGTAGGTGCTCAGTGACAGTGGCTGCTCAGTGGGTTCTCAGTGACAGTGGCTGCTCAGTGGGATCTCAGTGACAGTGGCTGCTCAGTGGGTGCTCTGTGGCAGTGCGTGTTCAGTAGATGCTGAGGGAGGGCATGAAGGGAAGATGGGAGAGAAACTGGACGAAGATGTAAATTCAGGGCCTGGGCAGTGGGAGCAGTGGAGAAAGTTTAGTCCTGTGAGCGAGGCAAGGCGAGGAGGGGAGAGGCAGCTGGTCAGATGTTCCCAATGGGTGAGAAAATCCCTGAAATCCTGGCACTTATTGTTGGAGGTCAGGGTGGAGGAGACCACTCTCCCCATGTCTCTCCTCACTCACAATGACAAGTTTATAATTGATGACTTCTTCTCACAATTAACAAACCCAATCTTTCCCCATTCAACAAAATCCTTTCTCATTTTAAACCCTCCATTAAATCTCACCTCAGATTCCAGCACCACTTTGAAACAATCCTTCTGCTTGGGTCCGGAGGAAGTTAGTTTAAATGTTGGTGTTCAGATAAAACATAATTTAGAAAGAGGATCATGTTAGAGAGACCAGTCTTGTGGCTCAATGTCTCTGGAATGAGCTTCATCAGCTCAGAGAGTGAGGATCCTGTTCCCGGATTTAATTCTTCATCTTTGACTCTCACCTGTATCTGGTTATTAAAGATACTCTGTCACTGCAAAAACTATCAGAGCTTTTAATCATAAATTTCCTGTTACTTTAACCAAACAAAGATTTCCAGGAAATTGGAGACTAACAAACAGAAACATTGCCAATAAGTTCGCAGCATTTGAATTTTATTTGATTGGTTATTTAGTGACAGTTCAAAGCAGCGGTACAGAACATAAGAACAGAGGAATATAATTAATCTTGCACCGAGGAACAACAAGCATTCGCTTTTTCAGGGTGACATGGATTTGAAATCAGTTTGCTGGGAGCGGCTGGTTATTTGAGTACAGATTTTCGGTGCAGGCTCTCTCTCTCTTACAGACAGTGCGGTTATTACAGGGAGGACAGTCTATCTCCAGAGGGTGGGCAGCAGTCAAAGCGGATCAGCCTGGGATAGACCAGCTCAAACTCTTCGCAAGTTGAAGCATTCACACTTCATGATCACGATTCAGTAAGGGTTTGAGGGAAGAGAGTTTGTCATTCCAGTGGAACTGCCTGCAGTCGGGACAGTTCTCACCCTTAAATGTAATCATGCGTCTCCCTTTCAAATGGAGGTCTGCGTACAGAATCCACACACCTTGCTTCACCTTATGGGATGAGACCGGATTTTTGAACCCAGCTATCTTGAGATCATCAACGAGTACAATGATGTTTCGAGATTGACCCTCGAAATGGGCATCTTCATATAGAACAATGTCAGGATTTCCTAATTCCTCCTTCACAAGGCGCACTGACACAATCTTGCTGTCCATGGAGCCAAGGTGGTTGTGTTCACCTGGCCCATAAACCATGAAATCCCCTTTGAGGTCGTTGTCTTTGTAAGCAACCCAGTGTTTCCCCTCCACCTTCAGGGAGCGAGCAGTTTGAGAGAAACTCACACACTCGAGATTGGAGACACTGTCTGTCAACTCCTTCCAGTTGCCTTTGCAATCTGGCTGGTCGTACAGCACAATCTTGCTCATGGTGTCAGCGGCTGGGTTTCTGTTGTCAGATTTCAGTGCGATGAGCAGCAGTGAAATCAAACGATAGTTTCTCGGTGTGAGAGTGAGGTTTTTATACACTTTCCCACTGCTGACTCAACATGATATAATCAATAATCACCACCCAATAGGCATTCAGCAGCTACTGAATCCACCCACAAAACACAAACTCCCAAAGGGAGACCCACCCTTCACTTGGAGCATGTCACAATTACCTGGAACAGATATGCCGTGTAAATTCAGAATACAGCACACTTTGGGGGACCCACATCTCAGGAACCGAGCTCACTGTTGTTTGACACCCTCTGGTGGCTGGGAGCGAGTGCAGTGACCTTAGAATCTTAGAAACCTTACAGCACAGAAAGAGGCCATTCGGCCCATCGAGTCTGCACCGACCACAATCCCACCCAGGCCCTACCCCCATATCCCTACATCTTTTACCCACTAATCCCTCTAACCTACGCATCCCAGGACACTAAGGGGCAATTTTAGCATGGCCAATCAACCTAACCCGCACATCTTTGGACTGTGGGAGGAATCCGGAGCACCCGGAGGAAACCCACGCAGACACAGAATGTGCAAACTCCACACAGACAGTGACCCAAGCTGGGAATCGAACCCAGGTCCCTGGAGCTGTGAAGCAGCAGTGCTAACCACTGTGCTACCGTGCCGTACCTGGTCTCTGTGTGTTGGATTGTTGTGTTGGTGGCTGCATTAAAGTTGGTAAGGAGTCGTACAACACCAGGTTAAAGTCCAACAGGTTCATTTGGTAGCAAACGCCACTCGCTTTCGGAGCGCTGCTCCTTCGTCAGGTGAGTGGGAGATCTGCTCATCAACAGCAAACAGGGCATATAAAGACACAAACTCAATTTACAGAATAATGAGTAATGATTGGAATGCGAGTCTTTACAGCTTGACTCCTTACTGTGTTTACCCCAGTCCAACGCCGGCATCTCCACATCATGCATTAAAGTTACACATTTTCACCTTAACATTGGTGTTGTGATCCTGTGTCTGTGTCGATCTGAAAATACTGGGACGGTGGCAGCGTCGGACCATGCCCCAATCTTCAAAATAAATTGGTGAGTTTGTCACTGACAAGTGGATATCCAGCTCTATTTCGCCCACAATATTACAGCGCTGTAACAGTGGAGACTGTGGAAGCACCTGAGAAACTGCACAGGGGGAGGTTTTCCTCCAGTCCCCATGGTCCGACCTTCCTTTACACATTCAGGCACTGTCACAGCTCTGCTCGACAAATCTGAACACTCAACACCTGTCAGACCTTGTGCTAAAAATCTTAGCAAATCAGCTCAGCTATTGCTGCCATTCACACTCCAGAGGTGTTGGAAGTGTGAGATATTAATTCTCCCATCCCACTCACCACTGGAATTCTCGCAGGGCGGGAGGGGAGCAGACCATGTAAAGGTCCATTGAAGTCAGATGGGAATCTCTGGTTTTCCGGTGAGTGCAGACAGAGAATCCCGCCCAATTGAATCAACCAAGCGAAACTCCATCAGCCCAGGGTCCTGCTTCAATCACTGCCTTCGGGATGAATCCTGGAGCTGCCCCGGAATGTGGACACAATGAAATATGATCCAGAGCTGCTCTCCTACCCCAGTCCTGCAGGCCCCAGCTCAGGCAGCTGATCCGAGTTGAAAGCAAAATTCTACAGATAGAACATAGAACATAGAAAGCCACAGCACAAACAGGCCCTTCGGCCCACAAGTTGCACTGATCATATCCCTACCTCTAGGCCTATCTATAGCCCTCAATCCCATTAAATCCAATGTACTCATCCAGAAGTCTCTTAAAAGACCCCAACGAGTTTGCCTCCACCACCACCGACGTCAGCCGATTCCACTCACCCACCACCCTCTGAGTGAAAAACTTACCCCTGACACCTCCTCTGTACCTACCCCCCAGCACCTTAAACCTGTGTCCTCTCGTAGCAACCATTTCAGCCCTTGGAAATAGCCTCTGAGAGTCTACCCTATCCAGACCTCTCAACATCTTGTAAACCTCTATCAGGTCACCTCTCATCCTTCGTCTCTCCAGGGAGAAGAGACCAAGCTCCCTCAACCTATCCTCATAAGGCATGCCCCCCAATCCAGGCAACATCCTTGTAAATCTCCTCTGCACCCTTTCAATGGCTTCAACATCTTTCCTGTAATGAGGTGACCAGAACTGCGCGCAGTACTCCAAGTGGGGTCTAACCAGGGTCCTATAAAGCTGCAGCATTATCTCCCGACTCCTAAACTCAATCCCTCGATTAATGAAGGCTAGTACGCCGTACGCCTTCTTGACTGCATCCTCCACCTGCGAGGCCGGTTTAAGAGTCCTATGGACCCGGACCCCAAGGTCCTTCTGATCCTCTACACTGCTAAGAATGGTACCCTTCATATTATACTGCTGCTTCATCCCATTGGATCTGCCAAAATGGATCACTACACACTTATCCGGGTTGAAGTCCATCTGCCACTTCTCCGCCCAGTCTTGCATTCTATCTATGTCTCGCTGCAACTTCTGACATCCCTCCAAACTATCCACAACACCACCTACCTTGGTGTCGTCAGCAAACTTACCAACCCATCCCTCCACTTCCTCATCCAGGTCATTTATGAAAATGACAAACAGCAAGGGTCCCAGAACAGATCCCTGGGGCACTCCACTGGTCACTGACCTCCATGCAGAGAAAGACCCCTCCACAGCCACTCTCTGCCTTCTGCAGGCAAGCCAGTTCTGTATCCACAAGGCAACAGCCCCTTGGATCCCATGCCCTCTCACTTTCTCAAGAAGTCTTGCATGGGGGACCTTATCGAACGCCTTGCTGAAGTCCATATAGACCACATCCACCGCTCTTCCTTCGTCAATGTGTTTGGTCACATTTTCAAAGAACTCAACCAGGCTCGTAAGGCACAACCTGCCCTTGACAAAGCCGTGCTGACTACTTTTGATCATACTAAACTTCTCTAGATGATCATAAATCCTGTCTCTCAGGATCCTCTCCATCAATTTACCAACCACTGAGGTTAGACTCACCGGTCGGTAATTTCCCGGGCTGTCCCTGTTCCCTTTCTTGAATATAGGGACCACATCTGCAATCCTCCAATCCTCCGGAACCTCTCCCGTCTCCATCGACGATGCAAAGATCATCGCCAAAGGCTCCGCAATCTCCTCCCTCGCCTCCCACAGTAACCTGGGGTACATCCCATCTGGTCCCGGCGACTTACCAACCTTGATGCCATTCAATAGTTCCAACACATCCTCTTTCTTTATGTCCACATGCTCGATCCTTTCTGTCCACCGCAAACCAGCAGTACAACCACCCAGATCCCTTTCCACCGTGAATACCGAGGTAAAGTATTCATTAAGCACCTCCGCCATTTCTAACGGTTCCGCACAAACTTTTCCCCCTTCACCTTTTAAGGGTCCTATGCCTTCACATCTCATCCTTTTACTCTTGACATATTTGTAGAAAGCCTTGGGATTCTCCTTAATCTTACCCGCCAAGGTCTTCTCATGACCCCTTCTCGCTCTCCTAATTTCCTTCTTAAACTCCTTCCTACATCCCGTATACTCCTCTAAATCCTTAACACCTCCTAGCTCTCTGAACCTTCTGTACGCCTCTCTTTTCTTATTCACCAGGTTCATCACTTTTTTCTGTCCCAAGTCAAACTTGGGACAGAAAAATGACAGAATCGAAGAACTGAGGAGAAAATTAACATCCGTTGTTTGATATATTTCACTTACAATGTAACAAGATTCATAAACTTCACTGTCAGAGGCTCAGTACTGAGGGAGTGCTGCACTGTCAGAGGGTCAGTACTGAGGGAGTGCCCGCACTGTCAGAGGCTCAGTACTGAGGGAGTGCTGCACTGTCAGAGGGTCAGTACTGAGGGAGTGCTGCACTGTCAGAGGATCAGTACTGAGGGAGTGCCGCACTGTCAGAGGGTCAGTACTGAGGGAGTGCTGCACTGTCAGAGGGTCAGTATTGAGGCAGTGCTGCACTGTCAGAGGGTCAGTACTGAGGGAGTGCTGCACTGTCAGAGGCTCAGTGCTGAGGGAGTGCTGCTCTGTCAGAGGGTCAGTGCTGAGGGCGTGCCACACTGTCAGAGGGTCAGTCCTGAGGGAGCACTGCACTGTCAGAGGGTCAGTACTGAGGGCATGCCACACTGTTCACACTGACTTGTGTGAACGTGCAGAGAGCGCTGACAAGCTATCTGACCATCGATGGTTGCGCAACCTTGCCAGATTCCATGACACACGCACACTTCCTTATCGCTGTAAACTCGCCCAGTCCCTGCACCCATCCCCATCTACTGTCAGAGGGTCAGTCCTGAGGGAGCACTGCACTGTCAGAGGGTCAGTACTGAGGGAGTGCCACACAGTTAGAGGGTCAGAAATGAGGGAGTGCCGCACTGTCTTACGGTCAGTACAGGGGAAAGCTGCACTGCTAGAGGTTCAGTACTGAGTAACTTTGGGGAGGACAGGAGAGGGAGAGTTCGCAGACGCACAGCGGGTCAGTGAGACAGCGACCCAGCAGATGGCGACAGTGAGGTGGTAACTGAGTGCAGTGAGACTTGGACACCAGTCGACGGAGGCAATGAGGTGACTAACGAGTGCAGAGAGACAGGGACCCAGTAGATGGAGACAGTGAGGTGTCTTGCTGAGTGCAGTGAGACAGGGACACCAAGAGATGAAGGTAATGAGGTGTCGAACTGAGTGCAGTGAGACAAGGACACCAGCAGATGGAGAAAGTGAGGTGACAATCTGAATGCAGTAAGACAGGGTAACCAGCTGATGGAGACAGTGAGGTATCTAACTGAGTGCAGTGAGACAGGGATACCACTGTTCAATTATTTGTGTCATGTTGCAGTAGATTGATATTAGCCTCACTGTGGCAGAGGGAGGGGACACAGACTGTTAGCAGAATAAGGGCACAGAATCAAACAGTAAAATAAACAAGTCAGAGGGAGTGGAGCTGTATTAAGTTTCAGGGAGTAAGGCCAGGCTGGATGGCCTCTACTTTAACGCCAAGAGTATTGCAGGCAAAATGGATGAGTGTAGGGTCATAATTGACACGTGGTAGTATGATATAGTGGCCATGTGATACAGACATGGTAGAAGGAAGGACACGATTGGCAACTCAACATTCCGGGATATAGAATCTTCAGGCAAGACAGGGAGGAGGTAAAAGAGGAGGAGGCATGGCATGATTAGTTAAAGAGTCAGTTACTGCAGTAAGGCGAGATGATATATTGGAGGGAGCTTCTAATGCAGCTTTGTAGGTAGAGCTTAGGAATAAAAAAGGGGCAGCCACATTGCTAGATGTTTATTATAGACCCCTGATATTCAGAGGCATACTGAGGAGCAAGTATGTGTGTAATTCGCGGAGGGGTGTAAAAACAATAATAATACGATAACAACAATAATAATATTAGGGGATTTCAACTTTCCCAACATTCATAGAATCATAGAATCCTACAGTGCAGAAGGAGGCCACTCGGCCCATCAAATCCACACCGACCACAATCCCACCCAAGCCCCACCGACACAACCCAATGCATTTACCCTTACTGGTCCCCCTGACACTATGGGGCAATTTACCATGGCCAATGAACCTAACCCGCACATCTTTGGACTGTGGGAGGAAACTGAAGCACCTGGAGGAAACCTACGCTGACACGGGGAGAATGTGCAAACTCCACGCAGACTGTGACCGAAGCTGGAATTGAATCTGGTGCTGTGAGGCAGCAATGCTAACCACTATGCCACCCACATTGTTGCTTCAAAGCATGTGAAGAGAATGAGGATGATGGTATGGAATTCAAGGAGAGAGACTGTCAGGTTCTTGAGCAAATTGACATCGGGAAGGACAACAAATTGAAGCATTGGCAGCTTTAAAAGTGGATAAATCTAGACTGCTGTGGGAGGCAAGGGAGGAGATTCAATTCCTCACTCGCCATGGGGTAAGTGTCAGACCACTGGAGAGCAGCTAATGTGGTTCCGCTATTTAAGAAGGATTGTAGAGATAAACAGTGAACTAGAGACCAGTGAGTCTCACGTCAGTGGCAGAGAAACTATTGGAGAAACTTCTGAAGGAGAGCATCTATCTCCACATGGAGAGGCAAAGCTTGATCAGGGATAGTCAGCATGCCTTCATCAGAGGGAGGTCATGCCTAACAAATTTGATTGAGTTTTTTGAGGGGGTGACCAGGTGTGTAGACAAGGGTAGTGCAGTGGATGTAGTTTATATGGATTTCAGCAAAGCCTTTTACAAGGTCCCACATGGGAGACTTGTGAAAAATGTAAATTCACCTGGGATACAGGGTAATTTGATAACGTTGATTCAAAATTGGCTCAGTTGTAGGAGACAGAGGGTGATGAAAGAAGGTGGCTTTAGAGGCTGGAAGTCAGTGTCCAGTGGCGTACCACAGGGATCTGTGTCGGGTCCCCAGTTATTCATCATTTATTTAAATGTCATAGATGACTATGTGGGGGGTAGGATTAGTAAGTTTGCGGATGACACAAAGATTGGCCAGGTGGTTAACAGCGAGGCGGAGTGTCTTGGGCTACAAGAAGACATAGACAAAATGGTCAAATGGGCAGATAAGTGGCAGATGGAATTTAACCCTGAAAAGTATGAGGTGATACACTTTGGAATGAGTAACTTGACAAGGAAGTATTCAATGAATGGTAGGACATGAGGAAGTTCTGTGGAACTTCTGTGGAACTTCTGTGGCGTGTTTGTTCACAGATCTCAGAAGGCGGAAGGGCATGTTAGTAGGGTAGTGAAAAAGGCATATGAGACATTTGGCTTTATCAATCGAGGCAGAGATTACAAAAGCAGGGAAGTCATGTTGGAGTTGTATGGAACTTTGTTAAGGCCACAGCTGGAGCACCGTGTGCAGTTCTGTTCGCCACATTATCAGAAGGATGTGATTGCACTCGAGGGTGTGCAGAGGAGATTCACCAGGATGTTGTATGCGCTGGAACATTTAAGTTATGAAGAGAGGTTGCGTAAGCTTGGGTTGTTTTTGTTTGAGAAGTGAAGACTGAGGGGGTGACCAGATCGAGGTGCACAAGATTATGAGGGACATGGACAGGGTGGATAAGGATAAGCAGCTCCTTATCCACTCTGTCCATGTCCCTCATAATCCCTCTGACGAAGGCATGCTGACTATTCCTGACCAAGCTTTGCCTCTCCAAGTGGAGATAGATGCTCTCCTTCAGAAGTTTCTCCAATAGTTTCCCTGCCACTGAAGGGTCAGTCACAAGAGGACATAGGTTCAAGGTGAGGGGCAGGAGGTTTAAGAGGGATGTGAGGAAAAACCCTTTTACCCAGAGCGTGGTGATGGCCTGGAATGCGCTGCCTGGGAGGGAGGTAGAGGTGGGTTGCCTCACAACTTTTTAAAAATTCCTGGATGTGCATTTGGCACATCATAACATTCAAGGCAATAGGCCAAGTGCTTTTGATTTGATTTGATTTAATGTTGTCACATGCATTAGTATACAGTGAAAAGTATTGTTTCTTGTGCGCTATACAGACAAAGCATATCACCCATAGAGAAAGAAATGAGAGAGTGCAGAATGCAGTGTTACAGTCATAGCTAGTTTTGCAGAGAAATATTAACTTAATGCAAGGTAGGTCCATTCAAAAGTCTGATGGCAGCAGGGAAGAAGCTGTTCTTGAGTCAGTTGGTATATGACCTCAGACTTTTGTATCGTTTTCCCGATAGAAGAAGGTGGAAGAGAGAATGTCCAGGGTGCTTGGGGTCCTTAATTGTGCTGGCTGCTTTGCCGAGGCAGCGTGCAGTGCAGACGGAGTCAATGGATGGGAGGCTGGTTTGCGGGATTGTTTGGGCTACACTCACAACCTTTTGTAGTTTCTTGCAGACTTGGGCAGAGCAGGAGCCAGACCAAGCTGTGATACAACCAGAAATAATGCTTTCTATGGTGCATCTGTAAAAGTTGATCAGAATCGTAGCTGACAGTAAAGGTTTTGGTGGGCATTCTTAACTATAGTCTCGGCATGGGGGGACCAGGGCAGGTTGTTGGTGATCTGGACACCTAAGAACCTGAAGCTTTCAACCCTTTCTACTTTGTCCCCATTAATCTAAACAGGGGTATGTTTTTCACTACGCTTCCTGACGTCGATGACAATCCCTTCATTTTGTTGACATTGAGGGAAGATTGTTGTTGCCGCACCAGTTCACCAGTTTCTCTATCTCATTCCTGTACTCTGTCTCGTCATTGTTTGAGATCTGGCCCACTACGGTGGTGTCATCAGCAAACTTGAAAATCGAGTTGGGGGGGAATTTGGCCACACAGTCAGAGGTGAATAAGGAGTATAGTAGAGGCTGAGAACACAGCCGTGTGGTGCACCGGTGTTGAGGATCATCGTGGAGAAGGTGTTGTTGCCTATTGTTGCTGATTGTGGTCAATGGGTCAGGAAGTTCAGGATCCAGTCGCAGAGGGAGGAGCCGAGGCCCAGGCCACATGGGCCACATGCTGGCAGATACGATTAGGTGGGAGTTCAGGTGTTTCTAATGTGTTGGTGCAGAATCGATGGGCCAAAGGGCCTCTTCTGCACTGCATGATTCTATGATTCATTGTCTGCCATAGCTGACACTTTTCAGATTTTTATCATAATTTTTTTTGCTGTATGTATTGCAATATATGGAACATCGCTGTCTACCGTGCTGTGGTTCGATCAACTGTAAACTACAGTTTATCACAATTAACTGTTTTCTGTGGGAAAATGAGCTTCCTGTTTCATGACCCTCAACGTTTGTGAGCTGCCTTTATGTTAAAAGCAATCTTTAAGTCCATGGAGGGAACCCATCACACTTCCTTCATCAATCTCTAATGCTGTTACAGTGAAACATTCACTTACCTGATTAAAGCAGAATCGGACTGTTACAAATCTCTGCTCGCTTACCTTCATTTACTCATCTCTCATTTCCTTGCTCCTTCTCTCTCAAATCTTACCACCAGGCCTGTTAAACTGCCTCGACTGTAGCTACAGGAAATGTCCCTGCAAGCTTTCTTGGTAAAGCTGTCATATTTGTCAATCTCCAGTACTTCCTATTTGGGTAGATAGGATGACTATGGGAAGCCCTTCCTCCACCTCCATTCCCCTATCAGACCAGCGCACATGCCATTTGGACCAGGGTACTGCAGCCACCTTAAAGCTGCCCAGCTTTTCTCTATCGCCTGTGCTGTACATTTTTCACCCAATCCATTGTGCCCAAAACCTCTGCTTCTACAGTGGAACATAGAACATAGAATAGTACAGCACAGAACAGGCCCTTCGGCGCACGACGTTGTGCCGAGCTTTATCTGAAACCAAGATCAAGCTATCCCACTCCCTATCATCCTGGTGTGCTCCATGTGCCTATCCAATAACCACTTAAATGTTCCTAAAGTGTCTGACTCCACTATCACTGCAGGCAGTCCATTCTACACCCCAACCACTCTCTGCATAAAGAACCTACCTCTGATATCCTTCCCATATCTCCCACCATGAACCCTATAGTTATGCCCCCTTGTAATAGCTCCACCCACCCGAGGAAATAGTTTTTGAACGTTCACTCTATCTATCCCCTTCATCATTTTATACACCTCTATTAAGTCTCCCCTCAGCCTCCTCCGCTCCAGAGAGAACAGCCCTAGCTCCCTCAACCTTTCCTCATAAGACCTACCCTCCAAACCAGGCAGCATCCTGGTAAATCTCCTCTGCACTCTTTACAGCGCTTCCACATCCTTCTTATAGTGAGGTGACCAGAACTGCACACAATATTCCAAATGTGGTCTCACCAAGGTCCTGTACAGTTGCAGCATAACCTCACGGCTCTTAAACTCCAACCCCCTGTTAATAAAAGCTAACACACTATAGGCCTTCTTCACAGCTCTATCCACTTGAGTGGCAACCTTAGTTTGCACATTCTCCCCATCTCTGCATGGGTTTCCTCCGGGTGCTCCAATTTCCTCCCACAGTCTGAAAGACGTGCAGATTAGGTGGATTGGCCATGCTAAATTCTCCCTCAGTGTACCCGAACAGGCGCCATTGTGTGGCGACTGGGGGATTTTCACAGTAACTTCATTGTGGTGTTACTGTATGGCTACTTGTGACCAATATATAAAACTTAAACTTTTAGTTTCCCCCTCTCAGCATTCTCTCCATCAGGAACTCTCAGTAGAAGATATTCATTTTGAATGATAGTTACAAAACAATATGATCCAGAGTTCAAATGAAATGTTTTTAAGTTGGCAGCACTATTTCAAGATGAATGTTCCTTTCCTTCATCTGTTAATTAATTAACTTGGTGAGAATTACCTAATTGACTGTAAATGCTGAACGTACTGTATACCGACAGGGAATTAATTTATTGCCATCTGTCAATTCATGTAAAAACAAAATCTAGGTTGGCCGATATAGCAACCACAATATCCCCGTGGAGATCCCACAGGGTACAAAAGGTAGGGTCTGCAGATGTACTGACTCAGAGCTGAATGCAGAGAGATTATCTGCAGCACGGAGGGACAGATCACGCCATCGGAGAATATGCTTGAAACATTTAATGAGGTCATAAAAATATACTATGCAATCCTCGCTGTCATCGGTGTTCCTGGTAAGTGACTTTCAGTGACTATAAGCAGTGAAGTTATATAACTGTGTGTGTGAGCTGGTCTCCTATTGTGCTCTGTGAATGATATGATTACATGTAGATATGGAGCTCATTATCAGAGCACCACCCTCTCAGTGTTCTAATGTCCTGAATTCAAATGTCCTGAGTTCTCTCTGCAGTTTTAGACCGTTGCCTCAAGTGAAGATCAAGCTCTTCCTGGAACTCCCAGAATTGCCAAGTTATTGCTTCTTGCTGCAGGTTTTGTGCCAGTAAATCTGACCTCAGCAAGGGCAATTCTCCAACGGAAGTTATTTGTGGGAGTTATTTTAAGTGTCGGTCAGTAAAACGGGTGAAGCACAGAGCTACAGTCAGCACGTTTTCCTGGCAGTGTCTGTCCATCTGCAATTGCAGGGATTCTGGATCACCCCGACAGAGGGTGAATATTGCACTGTGCCACCTCAATCTTTCAGATTTCTAACTGGCTTTCATTGGAGGCTCCCAATGAAACTCCCTGAGACTTTACACAGATAACCGTTACCAGCTCCTGACCTGAGCTCAGTGAGCTCTGTTGCTGCAAGGAGAGACACCTATACCCGATGGACACATGTCGGGGATGTTACTAGTGCACAAATCAGACAGAATGAAATAAAAATGACTTCAGCAAACTTTTAGCAGTGCAATGAATCGAACAATTCTCCCAGTTTTTCAATGGACTGGAAAGATTTATCCACAAGGAATTTTATCACTGGAAGGGTCGGTTCGTGTACTATTGCACATAATGGGTGGTCCATAGATAGATGGACAGGTGGAAGAATGGATGGATGAATTGATACATTCCTATTGTTAACAGAACAGTATCAATATGTTTCAATTCATACATTTAAAATTTCTACATCTCAGGCCAGGGATCCAGGTTCAATTCCAGCCTCGGGTCACGTCTGCATGGAGTCTGCGTGTTCTCCTCATGTCCATGTGGATTTCCTCTGGGTGCTCCAGTTTCCTCCCACACTCCAAAGATGTGCAGGTCAGGAGGATTGGCTGTGCTAAATTGCCCCTTAGTGTCCAAAGATGTGTAGGTTATGTTGATTGCCATGGTAAATTGCTCCTTAATGTCAGGCAGACTAGCAGGGTACGTACCTGACGGTTTGGGCCTGGCTGGAATTGTTGTCAGTGCAGGTTCGATGGGCTGAATAGCCTCCTTCTGCACTGTCGGGATTCTATGATTAAATGATGATTCGATGATCGGCACAAAATGTCTACAGTATTCAAACTCTTTACACAACATATCCTTACTTCGAGTAAATTACTGCAAACAACTTTTCCTTTGTTTGCATCTTGATAAATCCTCTTTCCCTAACAAGGTCTGAGAATCTGTAGGTTGTTCAGGGCTGAACAGTTTATCTATCTAGAGAACAAGATGAATGTGATAGAATTGTCCATTGTGTGAGAGTCTATGGTTTGATGGAGCAATGCCTGTTTGAGTTTTTACACTGATAACTCTCATTATTATCTGTCCTTAAACTCAGTGAGCTGTGTGCCTGTGAGGGTGAACACAGCAGAACACACAATATGAGGTTTTAATAATACAGGGGCAATCACATGGAAATAAATAGCAGCATTGGTAAGTATTTTACAATTAAACAGAGAATATACTTCTCTCAATTCTGGTATTAATCAGGTTTAAACAATTGCAGTTTCAACGGCCCCTAAATATCTTCTTGGCAAATGGAGAGATGAACTGCATACAGGATGCCAAGTGTTCGACAATTTAAGCTCTGCAGTAGTTTAACATCGACTGTTTGTATTTGTTTTCCAATTCCATTCCACCAGATGTGAACTCCAGTTTTTGTTTAGTGTACGAGTCAGGAAAACTATCCCGCAGCCTGGAATCCCACAATGCCATGGAGGGAATCTAATCCGGCCTGTCTTTGTCCATGGTTCAATGAGGAAATGGAACCGTCAGTGTTAAGCTTGGGAACATATTCAATAATTGAATTGCCGTTCACCAAATCATCTTTATTGAGAAGTCACTAATTCTGAGTGGACGGATTCCAAGCATGGACGGACAAACACTCAGAATTAGTGACTTCTCAAACCCATCTGTTGGGAATTAGTGACTTCTCAAACCCATCTGTTGGGAGGGTTAGATGAGAATTGGGGTTACAATATAAAGTCTCAAAATGTTGTGTTCTTACCCGAATTTGAAACTAAAATGTTGCCCTGTGTAGCATCCGTTCATTCTTTTAGAACTGGTCCGAAGTGAAACTTCTTTATTGAGCACCATTTAAAAGCATTTACAGAAAACAAAATAAGGATTAATTAAGAGAGAGAGAGCGAGAAATAGAGAAAGCAGCAAAAGCCAGCCAGCATTGTGCTGGTCAAAAAACTCAAAACATAATCTGGATCGAACTGACGAAACACCGATCTGTGTCTACAACATAACTGAATACTTATCTGTTTTATTAAAGAGCTGGGTATAAGCAGTCTTCAACTACATATAAACAATTGGCAGCTGTGACCATGAAACATTGCTGCTTACCTGATGAGGAAGCCTGTTTACCTTACATTGCACTTTCAAAGAATGTAGCCAATTTCTATACTCAACCCAGAATTCCAAGCTGAGTTTGAAAATGTGGCCAAAGTAGCTCAAATTAGCATGAAGCATAGCACAATTAGGTATATAGACAGAAATACCTTTAAATAAAATCTTTCAATGGGGCAAACCATACAGAGGATCCCACACCCTGACTATCCAGGCTAAAGCAAGAACGTTTCAATGTAATTCATACAGGGTTTGTCCCTTTTCTTACAGTCAATTTAGTGGCGATTGTGATCCTATCACAGGGAAAATGTGGCCTCTCCAACTGCACCACTCGCTACCTAGTGGCCATGGCAACAGCGGATCTACTGGTCATCATCACTGAAGTTATACTGTGGCGGATCAGTTACTATTTTTTCCCAGGCTCTTTCTTAGATATTACTCCAGTGTGTAGTGTTATCAATGTCCTCAGTAGGGCAGCCACAGATTATTCTGTCTGGTTTACTGTCACTTTCTCCATTGATCGGTTTGTCGCTATTTGTTGCCAGAAGCTGAAACAAAGATATTGCACCAAAGAAACTGCGGCTGTCATTCTAGCAGCAACCTGCATTCTCTTCTGTTTAAAAAATGTTCCAAACTACTTTACACTGGAACCTAGATGGATAATTAAACATGTACCATGGTTTTGTGACGTTAGGCCAAACTATTTCACTGAGCCGGGATGGATTGGTTTTGATTGGTTGGATACAGCATTAACGCCATTGCTCCCATTCATATTGATTTTACTGCTCAATGCTCTGACAATCAGACATATTTTAATGGCCAGTCGAGTCCGAAAGCGATTGATTGACCAAAACAAGGGAAGTAATCACAGTGACCCAGAGATAGAGAGCAGAAGGAGATCTGTGATTTTACTCTTCAGCATATCCGGCAGCTTCATAATTCTCTGGTCAATTTACGTCATAGAATTCTTATATTATAACATCACAGGAACGGATCCCAAAGATTACAATGATTCGGAAAATATATTTGAAAATGTGGGTGATATGCTGCAGGTTTTGAATTGCTGCACCAACACGTTTGTTTATGGGGCAACTCAGTCCAAATTTAGAGAGCAGTTCAAGATTGCGGTGAAATATCCAGTTACGTCAGTTATTCAATTAATTCATAAATGAAAGTGAGAGAAGAGAGTGGGTGGCCAGTGACATAGTGGTTAGCGCTGCTGCCTCACAGCGCCAGGGGTCCTGGGTTCAATTCCAGTCTCGGGTCACTGTTTGTGTGGAGTTTGCACTTTCTCCCCGTGCCTGTGTGGGTTTCCTCCCACAGTCCAAAGATGTGCGGGATAGGGTGATTGGCCATACTAAGTTGACCCTAGTGTCAGGAGGATTAGCAGAGCAAATGTGCAGGTTTATGGGAATAAGGCCTGGGTGGGATTGTGGTCGGTACAGACCTGATGGGCTGAATGGCCTCCTTCTCTCTGTAGGGATTCTATGATTCCATGAGCCCAGAGACAGTTTTCTGCTTTCCCTGTCCATGAATGAAATGTGTATCCCCAGATTCAGAGTTAAGCCATGTCAAAGGACATTGAAAAATGAGAAAAGGGTCTTTCTTGGAGAAAAGGGAGTTAATTAGTAGAACTCAGTGACCTAATGAAGAATTTTCTGAAGAAAGGCGTGATATATCTTTAACTGTGGGTAAAAGGTGTATGTATGGAGAGTGTGGGCCAGAAGCAGAATTATTCTCACCCCAGAGAACACATGGGGTAACGGCAGCTGCAGTCCCTCCTCAATCTCCACTGGGTCAAATGTCATCAGCTCTCATGTTCTCACACAGCGAAAACACACTCTTTCACCAATAAATTGCTACAGATGCTGGAAAGGGTCATGTGTGAATTGGCTATTTGTATTATTGTTATTTAATCTGTTCCCCTCCAATTCCATTGAACGGTTGCTGCCAGCTATATTTTTCTCTCTCTGCTCCATCTAAGATGTTAGTGATGGTGATAGAACTCAGGAAAAGCCAGAAGCAAGAAAGGATCTCGGACAGACTGCACACAGCAACCGTAACCCCTGGGCATTTGACCTGGCAACATCGCTGCTGGACAGGGTCCACTCCCTTCCTGACCCCAATGATGCTGAAAATTGTTGAAGATTCCCTCTCATCAGCTTCTAAGCTGCGTTTCTTGAATAAAATATCATTAACCCCCGCCCCATCCTAACAGAACGACACACCAAAATCCATCACCTTTGCAATCAGTGTCTGTTCTGCATATTTATATTAGCTTACTCCAACAACTCTCCACTGACTGGGACTGTGATTCCAATATTATCCAAACTGGAAAATCGTCATCGCTGACCCCTCTGCCCATTCCAGTCTATTTCCTTGTCCCCTTCATAATGTTCCTCTCAATGCTGTCCCTCAAGGCTATCATCTTGAAACAGCAATAGTCCCGACACAAGGAAGTTCAGCCCCTCTACTCAACCTGGAATTACGAATCTACTGATGACCATGAAACCATTGTCGATTGTCAGAAAAACCCACCTGGTTCACCAATGCTCCTTTAGGGAAGGAAATCTGCTGTCCTGACCCGGTCTGGCCTACATGTGAGTCCAAAGCCATAGCAATGTGATTGATTCTCAACTGCCCTATATGGGCGACTAGGGATGGGCAATAAATACTGATGTGGAGATGCCGGAGTGGAGCACTCCTCGTCACAATGATGTGGAGCACTCCTCGTCACAATGGATGTCTCGGCACTCTACACCAGCATCCCCCACGATGGTGGCATTGCTGCAACGGCCTCAGTACTCAATGCCATCAACTGCCAGTTTCCAGATGCAATTTTACAACTCATCCGCTTCATCCTGGACCACAATATCTTCACCTTCAACAACCAGTTCTTCATCCAGACACACGGAACAGCCATGGGGACAAAATTCGCACCTCAATATGCCAACATCTTCATGCACAGGTTCGAACAAGACTTCTTCACCGCACAGGACCTTCAACCGATGCTATACACTAGATACATCGATGACATTTTCTTCCATTGGAGTCATGGTGAACAATCACTGAAACAACTATATGATGACATCAACAAGTTCCATCCCACCATCAGACTCACCATGGACTACTCTCCGGAATCAGTTGCATTCTTGGACACACGCATCTCCATTAAGGACGGTCACCTCAGCACCTCACTGTACCGCAAGCCCACGGGTAACCTCATGATGCTCCACTTCTCCAGCTTCCACCCTAAACACGTAAAAGAAGCCATCCCCTACCGTCAAGCCCTCCGAATACACAGGATCTGCTCGGATGAGGAGGATCGCAACAGACACCTCCAGACGCTGAAAGATGCCCTCATAAGAACAGGATATGGCGCTCGACTCATCGATCAACAGTTCCGATGCCCCACAGCGAAAAACCGCACCAACCTCCTCAGAAGACAAACACGGGACACGGTGAACAGAGTACCCTTCGTCGTCCAGTACTTCCCCGGAGCGGAGAAGCTACGGCATCTCCTCCGGAGCCTTCAACATGTCATTGATGAAGACGAACATCTCGCCAAGGCCATCCCCACACCCCCACCTCTTGCCTTCAAACAACCACGCAACCTCAAACAGACCATTGTCCGCAGCAAACTACCCAGCCTTCAGGAGAACAGTGACCACGACACCACACAACCCTGCTACAGCAACCTCTGCAAGACGTGCCGGACCATCGACACGGATGCCATCATCTCACGTGAGAACACCATCTACCAGGTACATGGTACCTACTCTTGCAACTCGGCCAACATTGTCTACCTGATACGCTGCAGGAAAGGATGTCCCGAGGCATGGTACATTGGGGAAACCATGCAGACGCTACGGCAATTGATGAATGAACACCGCTCGACAATCACCAGGCAAAACTGTTCTCTTCCTGTGGGGGAGCACTTCAGCAGTCACGGGCATTCAGCCTTGGATCTTCAGGTAAGCGTTCTCCAAGGCGGCCTTCACGCCACATGACAGCGCAGAATCGCTGAGCAGAAACTGATAGCCAAGTTCCGCACACATGAGGACGGCCTAAACCGGGATGTTGGATTTATGTCACATTATCAGTAACCCCCACAGCTTGCCTCCTGGGCTTGTAGAATCTCACTGGCTGTTCTGTCTGTAGACAATACACATCTCTTTAACCTGTGTTGAATGCTCCCTCCACCCACATTATCTGTACCTTTAAGACCTGGCTGGCTGTAGAGATTTGCATTCTAATTAGTATTCTGTAACTTGATTTCTGTGTCTGTGCACTTTTGGAGAACAGATATCCACCCCATCTGACGAAGGAGCTGTGCGCCGAAAGCTTATGGTATTTGCTACCAAATAAACCTGTTGGACTTTATCCTTGTATTGTGAGACTTCTTACAATAAATACTGACCAGCCATCAATGCCCTTGTCCCACAAATGAATAAAAAAAACTTCATACAGTCACTAACTCATCGGGAGCTATTTAGCATGACCAATCCACCTAACCTACACATTTTGGGACACTAAGGGGCAATTTAACATGACCAATCCACCTGACCTCCACATCTTTGGACACTAAGGGGAAAGTTAGCATGGTCAATCCACCTAACCTGCACATCTTTGGACACTAAGGGACAATTTAGCATGGGCAATCCACCTAAACGACACATCTTTGGACACTAATGGGCAATTTAGCATGGCTAATCACCTAAACTGCACATCTTTGCACTGTGGGAGGAAACCCGAGCAGCCGGAGGAAACACACGCAAGCATGGGGAGCACAGGCAGACTCCACACATACATATTCAATCAAGCTGACGATCAGGCATCATGTGGCTGTGTGATCAGTTTGTGGACAGCTCTGGAGCAGTTCATCATGTCTACCAGACACATTACATCAACTGCCCCTGGGCCTTCACAATGAATCACTATAATTCAGTTTGCAATCGGTTGCTCAGTGCAGCTACCTGTGTGTGGATAAGGGGCCCAGCCAAGCCTATTAAATGGTCCATGACTGTGGTACCAAACAGCCATGATGTGGAGATGCCGGCGTTACCACGGCATTGATGGCGGTGGTACCAAACAGCCACAGGAACAAATGGTTATTCTGTCATCAAATTACTCAAGTAACATAATGCCTCATATTCACTCGACAGTCCTTCAATTATCACATAATATGTGGCTCGCTCTATCTATCTATCTATCTATCTATCTATCTATCTATCTATCTATCTATCTATCTATCTATCTATCTATCTATCTATCTATCTATCTATCGATCTATCGATCTATCTATCTGCCTGTCTATCTTCTCTTCAATTGTAACTAAAGATATCCTAAATCTAACCGACCTTGAATCTAAACCTATTCCTCACTCTGCACCTAAATCTACACCTAATTGTACATTGAACTGAAAATTCCACATAACGATGACCTAACTGTAATAATAACCTGAAGCCTTTGATGCAACATTCAGCTGAGATTTAACTTGAGTCCTAACTGTAATTTAACCCTGATCCCAAACCTAAAGCTAAACATTAAGGGTGGTATTTTATCATTTTCTGGGAGAGTTTCAGATCCGTTTTTTGGACACCTTTTCAGGCCCCCCATTCACACTCTGCCTGCAAGGCTATTGCTCATTGCAGAAGCCTGTGGGGGAGCCTTGATGCACCCAAAAACCTGCAGAGGGAGTTAGTGCGCTTGTGCAGGCCGCTGATGCTGCACATGCGCATTAGCAGTAGCAGGGATCTGGCAGAAAAGAGCTGTCAGGCCGCTGCGAGTGCAGGTTGCCTGAAGCAGCACCCCCCACCCCCCACCCGCCCCTCCTCCCCTCCTGCAATCGAGAGGACCCGCGATTAATACAGGGGTCACATTAATCCTAAATGTGACCCCTGTATGAATTGTTCAGGTAAACCTAACTATCTCCTTGAATGTAACCCTAATCTTCAAGCTCTAATCTTAACCATGATCGGAATCGAAACCCAAAGACTAAACAGAACCTACAGTAAACTAACTGTAACGTTGATCTGAATGTTTATCCAAACCTTGAGTTCAACCTCAGCCTGACTCTGAACTCAGCATGGGAATGTGGTGCAAATTGCAATGAGTGTGGATCCTGATTTGAAGCAAAGCCCCGGCTCAAATGGAACCGTAAGCAACATCCTCCCCGGAGATATTGGGTCAGCTGTCACCCTCTGCTGGGGATACCAAGCCAGGAAAATCCTGGGATGTCTCTGTGCTCTTCCAGATAACAATATTATTGACCACATGCTTTTGTCACCCAAAATATGTAAACAGGTGATATTGATATTTTACCAATGTGAGATCTGGGCTAATTATTGAAAATGTAGAGAGGATGGAAGCAGCCAGAGAGGCGAAGGTGTGGCAATGTCGCCTCATTTCTGAATGTACCTCCATCCCACCCTCATAACAAGTCAGGGCTGAAGTAGCACAAACAACAAGTCAGACCGTGTGTGAGACTGATAAACATTTGATGTGTTTATTATCACACTCACTCCTTTCCCTCTCTCTGCAACAACATCCAGTCCAGAAGCTGTAACTTTTATTTACACAGTGCCCTTTATCACAATGAAACATACCCAATGTGCTCACAAGATCATGATAAAGGAAAGCGTTAAATGTATGCACACTGAAGATGTGCCGGCTCAGATTACCTAAACCTTAGTCCAGGATTATTTTAAGGAGTTCTTTAAAGGTGGTTATGGAGTTGAGAGACAGAGATATGTGTGTGTGCATGTGTGGGTGTTCGTCAGTGTGTCTGTCTGTGTTTCTCTGCCTCTGTGTGTGTGTGTGTGTGTGTATGTGTGTGTGTTTATTTGTGTTTGAACTTGGCTGCTTCCCTCGACCCGGGTCCCAAGCCCTCCACTTCACCATGCCCCGTTATCTGTCTCGAGGAAAGGGAAAGAGAGATAGATTGAAGCCACTGGGCCTGGTGAATGAAAGGTGGCATAACATAACAAGGGATTCCTTGAACAATATTCACACAAGGTTATACAAAATCTGCAGTATATTGGATTTTCAGGAGCACAATTTATTCTATGAGCAGATTTGAGGATCTGAGAATCATAGAATCCCTATAGTGCAGAAGGAGGCCATTCAGCCCATTGAGTTTGCACTGACTACAATCCCACCCAGGCCCTATCCTTGTAAACCCATGTAATCCCCTTGACATGAAGGGGCAATCCAACCCAGACCTGTACCCCGTAACCCCAAGTATTTACCCCACTACTCCCCCTAACCTGCACTTCTTTGGACACTAAGGGGCAATTTAGCATGGCCAATTCACTAAAACTGCTCATCTTTGGAGTGTGGGAGGAAATAGGAGCACCCGGAGGAAACCCACGCAGACACGTAGAGAACGTGCAAACTTCACACAGATAGCCACCCGAGGCCGGAATTGAACCCGGGTCCCTGGAGCTGTGAGGCAGCAGCGCTAACCATGGTGCCACCGTGGCGGAATGGAATGGAACAAGCAGAGGAGGGACAGTGGCTGGTGTTACTCCTCATACTATGAAGGGGGCCTGTAAATCTCCTCCCGCTGCCTTTACCTCTTCTCCTCCCACTGCCACCTCTTACAATTATCTTTCACTACTCATGCCTATTCATACCTTAGACCCCCTCTTGCCCCTAGTCCACTGCTCCATGATGTGTATGACTCCTCCGGATAAGTTAATTCCAGTCCTCCAAAATGACCCCATCCATTTGACCCATGCCTCTTTGACATGGGAAACATCTCCTCCCTGTCTATTTCCAGTCTTGCAAGAGTCTGTCAAATATAGTCAGAATATGTTGTTCGAAAATAATCTATTAATCTAAAACATTGCCAAAGCACAAAGATTGACTCATTGAACCTCCAGCAGCTCACTGCCAATAGAAATATTGATGTGGAGATGCCGGTGTTGGACTGGGGTAAACACAGTAAGAAGTCTCACAACACCAGTTTAAAGTCCAACAGGTTTATTTGGTAGCAAAATATACAAGCTTTTGGAGCGCTGCTCCTTCGTCAGGTAATTGGGAGTTCTGTTCACAAACAGGGCATATAAAGACACAAACTCAATTTACAAAATAATGGTTGGAATGCGAGTCTTTACAGGTAATCAAGTCTTAAAGGTACAGACAATGTGAGTGGAGAGAGGGTTAAGCACAGGTTAAAGAGATGTGTATTGTCGCCAGCCTGGACAGTTAGTGAGATTTTACAAGCCCAGGCAAGTCATGGGGGTTACAGATAGTGTGACATGAACCCAAGATCCCGGTTGAGGCCGTCCTCATGTGTGCGGAACTTGGCTATCAGCCTCTGCTCAGCGTCTCTGCGCTGTCGTGTGTCATGAAGGCCGCCTTGGAGAACGCTTACCCGAAGATCAGAGGCCGAATGCCCGTGAGCGCTGAAGTGCTCCCCCACAGGAAGAGAACACGGGCATTGTAAGACAAACACGGGACACAGTGGACAGTGTACTCTTCGTCGTTCAGTACTTCCCTGGAGCGGAGAAGCTACGACATCTTCTCCGGAGCCTTCAACATGTCATTGATGAAGACGAACATCTCACCAAGGCCATCCCCACACCCCCACTTCTTGCCTTCAAACAACCGCACAACCTCAAACAGACCATTGTCCTCAGCAAACTACCCAGCCTTCAGGAGAACAGTGACCACGACACCACACAACCCTGCCACAGCAACCTCTGCAAGATGTGCCGGATCATTGACACAGATGCCATCATCTCACGTGAGAACACCATCTACCAGGTACACAATACATACTCTTGCAACTTGGCCAACGTTGTCTCCCTGACATGCTGCAGGAAAGGATGTCCCGAGGCATGGTATATTGGGGAGACCATGCAGACACTACGACAATGGATGAATGAACACCGCTCAACAATCACCAGGCAAGAGCGTTCTCTTCCTGTTGGGGAACACTTCAGCGGTCACGGGCATTCGGCCTCTGATCTTCGGGTAAGCATTCTCCAAGGCGTCCTTCACGACACACAACAACGCAGAGTCACTGAGCAGAGACTGATAGCCAAGTTCCGCACACATGAGGACGGCCTCAACCGGGATATTGGGTTTATGTCACACTATCTGTAACCCACATGACTTGCCTGGGCTTGCAAAATCTCACTAACTGTCCCAGCTGGAGAGAATACACATCTCTTTAACCTGTACTTAACCCTCTCTCCACTCACATTGTCTGTACCTTAAGACTTGATTACCTGTAAAGACTAGCATTCCAACCATTATTTTGTAAATTGAGTTTGTGTCTTTATATGCCCTGTTTGTGAACAGAACTCCCATTTACCTGACAAAGGAGCAGCACTCCGAAAGCTAGTGGCTTTTGCTACCAAATAAACCTGTTGGACTTTAACCTGGTGTTGTGAGTCTTCTTACATTGGAAATATTGCCATTGGAAATATTTTCAGATGACAAAAGACTCCTTCTGTCATTAACGAAAAGGAAGTCTGAGGTTAAACGTGATATTCATGGAGTTGAATCACTAGAAACCTCCTCTCAGTTGTTTCGATTTTCTATGAATTGAATAATTGGTGTGAACGGATAATTAATCACATTCTTGATCTGCTCCCTGAACTTGGACTGAGTCACACTGTAGATCAACGTGTTTGTTAAGCAGTTCAAATTCACCAGCATAACTCCGAGCTTTTTAAACATATATTCAGCGTCATTGTAACCAATTGGATTTATCCCTGCAATGATATAATATAAAATATCTATGATGTACATCAACCACAGAAGAATGAAACTGCCGGATATGGTGAAGAGTAAAATTACAGATTTCATCCTGCTCTCCATATTTGGATCCTTCTGATTTTCTCCCTTGCTCTGACCCTGCAATCCCTTCCGGACTCAACTAGCGATAAGATATGTCTGACTGTTAGAGAGTTGAGCAAAATAATTAACACAAAGGGGATAAATGGTGTTAAAACTGCATCAAACCAGTCAAACCCCACCCATCCAGGCTCTGTGTAATAGCTTGGATTATCCTCACAGCCCCAGAGGACATTGCCAATTATTTCTCCAGGCTCGAATGTAAAGTAGGAGGGGATATTTTTGAAACAAAAAAGAAGGCTGACTATTCCCAGAAGCACATCTGCAGTTTTCCCAGTGCAATAGCTTGTCTTGAGCTTCAGACAGCAAATGGCCACAAATCGATCAAAGGAGAAAGTGACGGTGAACCATACAGAATAGACTGTAGCAGCACAAAGAAGAACATAGATTAAACTGCAGTTAGGTTTGATATTCAAGAAATATGGTGGGAAATAATAATACCTAATCCGTTAGATTATCAGATCAGAAATGATGACCAGCAGATCTGCAGTTGCCACGGCTACTAAATAGCAAGTGATGCAGGTGGAGAGGCTGCATTTTCACCGAGACAGAATCATAATCGCCAGGAAATTAACTGCAATGAAAAGAGGATAAGTGACTGGGAAATATGGACCCAGAATTTTTCATGCATGACAAAGACAATGGACGTATTGGACAATGGACAAAAAGATGTTGATCTTTGGTTAGATCTGATGATATCATTTAATATCTGTCAAACCCAACCCTCCTCCATCTCAGTTGGCATGGTTTGGAGGGTAGAATCCAGCAGAAACTGCTTTTCGGTGATGTGCTGGTAACTCAAACATTCTGATGAGGTGGGAAGCCTTTGATTAGATAAAAGTCTTTGATTAGATAAGGCTTCAGGTTTCACCCTGACCAGCCAGATTGCTCAGACCTCGAGAAAGCAATCGCTGGAGGGTGGAGGGGGCAGCTTCAGGGCGAAGTTTAGTTATGCTGCAGCACTCTTGCTCTGTGTTGGGGGAGGCTGGATGTGTGACCCCCGACCCTTAACCTTAAATAAGCATCCTGAACGGAGTTCTGAGGTACAGTAGACTGGGCGGCATGGTGGCACAGTGGTTAGCACAGCTGCCTTACAGCGCTCGGGACCCGAGTTCGATTCCTGGCTTGGGTCACTGTCTAGGTAGAGTCTAGATGTTTTGCCCGTGTCTGCGTGGGTTTCCTCCGGGTGCTCCGGTTTCCTCCCAATGTCAGAAAGACGTGCTGGTTAGATGCATTGCTCAAGCTAAATTCTCGCTCAGTGAACCTGAACCGGCACCGCAGTATGGTGACTAGAGGATTTTCACAGTAAATTCATTGCAGTGTTAATGTAAGCCTACTTGCGACATGAATAAATATACTCATAAATAAACTTTAAACTTAACACACATTGTTTTTGTACCACTGTGTGATAAGTTCCAACAGAGCAAATGGATGATTGATTCAGAACAAGGTGGCTTTTCAGACAAGAAGCAGAATGGATGGAAAGCTGGCTGAAGAAACAGAAAGTGGTGGTTGGGGGGTCAGATGCAGTTACGTAGATCGGCCGAAGCTGGGAAGTGGTATTCCACAAGGATTGGTGCCAAGAATGAATGATATGACATTGAGAAGCAGAAACACCCATTTGTAAACAAAGCCAAATTAAGAGTAGAGTTAGTGCAGAGGAAGAATACAACAAAATAATTGAATACATTAACAATAATCAACATTTCATTTCCACAATGGACAGTTGGAAAGCAAATTAATTTCAATACAGCTGAGTGTGAGGAGGTGCAGTTTGATCAGAAGAATAACTTTCCCAAATACTCTTTGGAAATCTAGCATCTAATTCTGGTGGGGGACACAGGAATTCAGAGTCTCAGGTTCTCAGATCATTTAAAGCTTCAACATAGGTGAATAAGACTGTCAAACGCAAACAAAGCAATGGACATTGGTAAGGCCACACTTGGAATACTGTGTACAGTACTGGTCACCCTATTATAGAAAGGATATTATTAAACTATGATGTGGTGATGTTGGCGTTGGACTGGGGTAGGGACAGTAAAAAGTCTCACAACACCAGGTTAAAATCCAGTGGGTTTATTTGGTAGCATAAGCTTTCGGAGCACTGCCCCTTCATCAGGTGAGTCACCTAATGAAGGGGTATTATTAAACTAGAAAGAGTGCAGAAAAGATTTACTAGGACGCTACTGGGACTTGATGGTTTGAGTTAAAGGAGAGACTGGATAGACTGGGACTTTTTTCCCTGGAGCGTAGGAGGCTTAGGATGATCTTATAGAGGTCTATAAAATAATGAGGAGCATAGATCAGCTAGATAGTCAATATCTTTTCCCAAAGGTAAGGGAGTCTAAAACTAAAGGGCATAGTTTTAAGGTAAGAGGGGAGAGATACAAAAGGATCCAGAGGGGCAGTTTTTTCACACAGAGGGTGGTGAGCATCTGAAGCAATATGCCTGATGTAGTAGTAGAGGTGGGTACAATTTTGTGTTTTAAGAAACATTCAGACAGTTAGATGGTAAGATGAGTATTGAGGAATATGGGCCAAATGCAGGCAATTAGGACAAGCTTAGTGGCTAGAAAAAGGGTAGCATGGACAAGTTGGGCTGTAAGCCTCTATGACTCTATGAGTTTAACTCTGTAAGAATTGAATTCAAAAAGAAAAGGGCTGATATTAAGCTGAAATTGAAAATTACTTTTCATGGTTCAATGGACTCTGCACAGTCCCGCTGCTCTCAGTAGAAAACAACAAATGTATCCGAAGGATATTAGAGAATCAAAGATCAATAGTGTTTGAACAATAGCAAGAAAAGGTACCAGGGAACATCAAAGGGACTAAAGGCTTGTACATGGCTGGACCTGATGTCCTGCTGCCCGGGATCTTAAAAAAAGTAATGGCTACAGGGATAGTAGATTTGTCCAAAATTCCCTTAAATCCAGAAAGGTGCCAGATGATTGAGAAACCAGAAATATATCTGCTTTCTTAAAGAAATCAGGGAGAGAGAAAGCAGGACACTATAGCCCATCAAGACTAACATCTGGATTGGAAAAATGCTTTGAATCACACATTAATATAGGAGTCTCCGTTCACTTAGAACACCATAATGCAACGACGCAGAGTCAGACTGGATTATGAAAATGAAATTGTGATTTGCAAATGTATTGCAGCCCTTTGAGGATTGGAAAAGGCAGGGTGGTTAATGGGAACATGCAAACCTAGACTCTGGGAGTTGGAAAATACATTCGTCAAAGTGCACTTGAAATGTAAAAGCATAAGATAAGAGATCACAGTGTTGGAGATAATATACTAACATAGCAGAAATCAGAAAGTTGAATTTTTTTTTCAAGCTTGCATACAGTAAATGGTGGATTGTCACCAACATCAGTGCTGGGACCTCAACAAGAGTTTTAACAACACCAGGTTCAAGTCCAACAGGTTTATTTGGTAGCAAATGCCATTAGCTTTTGGAGCGCTGCTCCTTCGTCAGATGGAGTGGAAATCTGCTCTCAAACAGGGCACAGAGACACAAAATCAAGTTACAGAATACTGATTAGAATGGGAATCTCTCCAGCCAACCAGGTCTTAAAGATACAGACAATGTGAGTGGAGGGAGCATTAAGCACAGGTTAAAGAGATGTGTATTGTCTCCAGACAGGACAGCCAGTGAGATTCTGCAAGTCCAGGAGTTCATCATGCCGGATCATCGACGCAGATGCCATCATCTCACGTGAAAACACCATCTACCAGATACACGGTACCTACTCTTGCAACTCGGCCAACGTTGTCTACCTGATACGCTGCAGGAAAGGGTGTCCCAAGGCATGGTACATTGGGGAAACCATGCAGACACTATGACAACGGATGAATGAACACCGCTCGACAATTACCAGGCAAGACTGTTCTCGTCCTGTTGGGGAGCACTTCAGGGGTCACGGGCATTCAGCCTCTGATCTTCAGGTAAGCGTTCTCCAAGGCGGCCTTGACGACACATGACAGCGCAGAGGCGCTGAGCAGAAACTGATACCCAAGTTCCACACACATGAGGACGGCCGAAACCGGGATCTTGGGTTTATGTCACACTATCAGTAACCCCCACAGCTTGCCTCCTGGACTTGCAGAATCTCACTGGCTGTCCTGTCTGGAGACAATACACATCTCTTTAACCTGTGCTTAATGTTCCCTCCACTCACATTGTCTGTATCTTTAAGACCTGGTTGGTTGTAGAGATTCGCATTCTAATCAGTATTCTGTAACTTGATTTTGTGTCTCTATGCCCTGTTTGAGAGCACATTTCCACTCCATCTGACGAAGGAGCAGCTCTCTGAAAGCTAATGGCATTTGCTACCAAATAAACCTGTTGGACTTTAACCTGGTGTTGTTAAAACTCTTACTGTGTTTACCCCAGTCCAACGCCGGCATCTCCACATCATAACCTCAACAAGATACAGCCTTTATTTACAATGTGTGTGAAGAGACTGATTGTATTGCAGCCAAGTTGCTGACAATGCAAAGATGGGGAGTCATACAAATCATGAAAAAATTGTGAAAGTTAGTGCAAATGGATGTATAGGCACATTAAGTGAGTCGGAAGAAGAATTGCAAAATGAGTATAATGTAGGAAAATATAAGATTGTCCAAATTACAGAGAAATAAAATAAATATTATTTAAATGAGAGCGGTTACAGAATGCTCTCTGTGTGTCCTCTTAATCCCAAAATATTGGTATCTCGGTAAAACACATACACTGGAAAGCAAATGGAATGTTGGCTTTGAATGCATTGGGCTGAGATATATTATTAGGGAAACTGCGCTAGAAATATTCAAGGTGTTTGTCAGAGTATGAAAGATGTCAATGCAGAAACTCCGCCCTGTTCTGGGAACCTGGGTTCGAATCCCGCCACAGCAGATGGTAGAATTTGAGTTCAATAAAAAAGAACTGGAATGAACAATCTACTGATGACCATGAAACCATTGTCAATTGTTGGAAACGCCCATCTGTGTCACTAATGTCCCTTTAGGGAAGGAAATCTGCCATCTTTACCAGGTTTGGCCGACATGTGATTCCAGAGCCACAGCAATGTGGTTGACTCTCAACTGCCCTCAGGCGACTTGATAATTTCATTGTCGTGTTAATGTAAACATACTTGTGACACTACTAAATGCTGGCCAACCAGCAATGCCCATGTCCCACAAATGAATGAAGGCCAGAAGGAAGAAGGACTCGAACCGTTAACTGTATTTCTGTCTCCGTAGATGCTCCCAGACATGTTGGGTTTATCTAGCATTTCCTATTTTTTATTATAGAGTCATGCACACAGTTTAAGTTTCTGTCTCTAAGGTGGGTTCCCTTTGCATTGGAGTCAATTTAACAGTTGAATCCAGCGACAAACAGATTGTTTGAAGAGAAATGTTGATCAAGTTTTGCCCACATTTTTTGGCATGTAGAAAAGTGACAACTGATCTTAGTGAAGCGCACGGAGATTGAAGTGTGTTTGAATGGCTGGATGCTGTGAGGGTGCTTCCCCCCTCATGGAGTTCGGGTGCGGGTTAATCTGCATGAGGATTAGGGTTTGTGGGGAATCTGGAGTTAGGTGTATTGGCTGTGCTAAATTCTCTCTCAGTGTACCCGAATAGGCACCGGAGTGTGGCGACTCGGGGATTTTCACAGTAATTTCATTGCAGTGTTAGTGACACTAATAAATAAACGTAAAACTTAATCAGAGGCATGCAGGAAATTTATTTTAAGACCGAGAGTATTTCAGCCATAATCTCACTGACTGGCAGAGTGGAGTGGAAAGGAAATCTGGAGTGTTCCTGCTACTATTTATTACTTTCATTCCTATGTTCCTGCTCCATTCGGTACTCAGTACAATTCTAGAATGACCGATACTCTCAGTAATATCATCTGGGCTCAGGTTCTGCACTCCATGTCCCTCAGGGTAGTGTCCTAGGTCCAACCATCTTCAGTTGCTTCATCAATGACCTTCCCCCCGACATCAGGTCACTGATGATTGCATGATGTTCAGCACCATTCGCGACTCCTCAGATAATGAAGCAGTCCATGTTCAAATGAAACAAAATCTGGACAACATCCAGACTTGGGCTGACAAGTGGCAAATTGCCGGGCAATAACCATCACCAATAAGAAACACGCTAAACACCATCCCCTGACATTCAATGGTGTAACCATCACTGAATCCCCCACTGCCAACATCTTTGGGGTTACCATTGACCAGAAACTCAACTGGACTCAATATAAACACTGTGGTTACAAGAGCAAGTCAGAGGCCAGGAGTACTGTGGTGAGTACTCCACCTCCTGACTCCCCAAAGCCTGTCCACCATCTACAAGGCACAAGTCAGGAGTGTGATGGAATACTCCCCACTTGCAGTTCCAACAACACTCAAGAAGCTTGACACCATCCAGGACAAAACAGCCTCCTTGATTGGCACCACATCTATAAATATTCAATCCCTCCACCACTGATGCTCAGGAACAGCAGTGTGTACTATCTACAAGATGCACCGCAGTAATTCACCAAAGATCCTTAGACAACATCTTTCCACCCACGACCCCTTCCACCTGGAAGGTCAAGGGCAGCAGACACATGGGAACACCACCACCAGCAAGTTCCCCTCATAGCCACTCACCATCCTGACTTGGAAATATGTCGCCGTTCAGTCATTTCGTGGATGGTCAGATTGTAACTGCTCGCCTACTCCTGATATTATTCAACCCTTTCCTCCTCAAGAATCTACCTACTTCCGCTTTTAAATATTCACATAATCGGCTTCCACTGTCTTTTCAGTAAGAGAGCGCCAAGGAATAATGACCATCAGAGAGGAAAAAAACCCTCATCCGTGTCTTAAACGAGTGACCCTTTCTTTGAAACAGTGACCCCCCACCCCCAGTTCTAGATTCTCCCAGAAGAGGAAACATCCTTTCCACATCCACTCTTCAGATCACCAACAACATGTCTTGGTGCCTCCACGCTGACGCTATCGTCCAGAAAGATCAACAATGCCTCTACTTTCTCAGGAGACTAAGGAAGTTTGGCATATTTGCTACGACTCTCACCAATCTTTGCAGTTGCACCAGAGAAAGCATTCTTTCTGGTTGTATCACAGCTTGGTATGGCTCGTGCTCTGCCCAAGACTGCAAGAAACTACGAAGGGTTGTGAATGTAGCCCAATCCATCAGGCAAACCACCCTCCCATCCATTGACTCTGTCTACACTTCCCACTGCCTCGGAAAAGCAGCCAGCATAATCAAGGACCCCACGCACCCGACATTCTCTCTTCCACCTCTTCCATCGGAAAAATGATACAAAAGTCTAAGGTCACGTACCAACCGACTCAAGAACAGCTTCTTCTGTGCTGCTGTCAGACCTTTGAATGGACCTATCTTATATTAAGCTAATCTTTGTCTGCACCCGAGCTATGGCTGTAACACTACATTCTGCACCCTCTCCTTTCTTCTCACCTATGTACTCTATGAATGGTATGCTTTGTCTGTATAGTACGCAAGAAACAATACTTTTCACTGTATCCCAGTACATGTGACAATAATAAATCAAATCAAACATGTCAAGTCCCCTCAGGATCGTAAAAGTTTCAGTGTGATCGCCTATTACCCTTCTGAATTCCAACGTGCACAAGCCCAGCCTTTACAACCTTTCCTTATAAGAGAGCCTGTTCATCTCTCGCATCAATCTGGAAAAACCTTCTCTAAACTTCTTCCAATGTATTTTCATCCTTGTACTTGCCTTCCTGCACGGCTGAAACATAACCTCCCTATTGTTGTATTCAATTCCCCTCACAATAAACTACGCTTCTCTAAAGGCAGTAACTTGATAACTAGGCTGATGTGCGAGCTGCAATAGGTTTATTTTTGGTTGATTCAGTGCAAATAAACTGCAGAGAGAATTCAGGACCATTGACTTAATTCAAAGCTTCACTCATCCCCCTGTCTGACAAAGGTGAGCACGACATCAGCATGTCACAATATCCATCACAGATCAAAACCAGCACACACACACGCGCACACACTCACTCACACACGTACATTCACTCACACTCACGCACAAACACATTTACACACACAATCACACACACACATTTACACACACACACACAGATTCGCATACTCACACACATTCACACACAAACAATCACACACACTCACACAGACATGCTCACACGCTCACAGAGATAGAGCCACACATTTACACACACACTCACACAGACACAATCACACAGACATGCTCACACATTCACACAGAGCCACACATTTACACACACACTCACACAGACACAATCACACAGACATGCTCACACACTCACACAGAGCCACACATTTACACACACACTCACACAGACACAATCACACAGACATGCTCACACACTCACACAGAGCCACACATTTACACACACACTCACACAGACACAATCACACACATACATGCTCACACACATACATACACATTTATATACACACACATTTACACACACACAGACACACACTCACACATTTTCACACACACACTCAGACACACACACATTTATATGACTACACTGGTCAGTCACTTACCAGGAAAATCAACGATGGCAAAGATCAGGTAATACATTCTCTCAACGCCTTTAAAAACGTCCCGCATTTTCTGTCAGTAGTGTCTGCCCTTTTATGCTGCAATCTCTCTACTGAACTCTGAGTTTCTGCCTCAATTGTTTCACTTTATACACTGTGCTATCGCCATGGGGATATTCAAGTTCTCATGTTGTTTAACCAATTTGTAAAAATCTGTAAAAACAAGATCGAAAACAAATGACATCGGCGAGTTCAGGCTGTTGTGCTGGAATATAAAAGAACAATAGAAAAGTTACAGCACAAAAGAGGTAATTCAGCACATCGTATTCTTACCAGCATGAGGACAACCTGACGCCATTTATACTCTGACCTTCCTGCACAAGAACAGAGCTCAAACGGCACTGCTCACCATCAGTACAGAGTTCCATAGACACTGTCCCATCACCAGTACAGAGCTCCATCGACACTGTCCCACCACCAGTACACAGCTCCAACAGCCCTGTCCCACCACCAGAACAGAGCTACATCGAGACTGTCCCATCACCAGTACAGAGCTCCGTCGACACCCTCCCATCTCCAATACATATCGACACTATCCTATCACAAGTACAGCACTCCAAAGACACTGCCCCATCATCAATACAGAGCTCCGTCGACACCCTCCCATCTCCAATACATATCGACACTATCCTATCACAAGTACAGCACTCCAAAGACACTGCCCCATCATCAATACAGAGCTCCATCGACACTGTCTCATCACAAGTACAGAGCTTCATCAACAATGTCCCATCACCAGTACAGAGCTCCCTTGACACAGTCCCACAACCAGTACAGAGCTCCATCAACTCTGTCTCATCACCGGTACAGAACTCTATCGACACTGTCCCATCACCAGAGCAGAGCTCCATCGACACTGCCCCATCACCAGTACAGAGCTCCCTCGACACTGTCCAACTACCAGTAGAGAGCTCCATCGTCACTGCCCCATCACCAGTACTGAGCTCCATCGTCACTGCCCCTTCACCAGTACAGAGCTACATCGACACTGTCTCATCACAAGTACAGGGCTTCATCAACAATGTCCCATCACCAGTACAGAGCTCCATCGACTGCCCCATCACCAGTACAGAGTTCCATTGACACTGTCCCATCACAAGTACAGAGCTCCGTCGACACTCTCCTATCTCCAATACAGAACTCTATCGACACGATCCCATCACAAGTACAGCACTCCAAAGACACTGCCCCATCACCAGTACAGAGCTCCCTAGACACTGCCCCATCACCAGTACAGAGCTCCCTCGACACTGTCCCACCACCAGTAGAGAGCTCCATCGTCACTGCCCCATCACCAGTACTGAGCTCCATCGTCACTGCCCCTTCACCAGTACAGAGCTACATCGACACTGTCTCATCACAAGTACAGAGCTTCATCAACAATGTCCCATCACCAGTACAGAGCTCCATCGACTGTCCCATCACCAGTACAGAGTTCCATTGACACTGTCCCATGACCAGTACAGAGTTCCGTCGACACTCTCCTATCTCCAATACAGAACTCTATCGACACTATCCCATCACAAGTACAGCACTCCAAAGACACTGCCCCACCACCAGTACAGAGCTCCCTCGACACTGTCCCACCACCAGTAGAGAGCTCCATCGTCACTGCCCCATCACCAGTACTGAGCTCCATCGTCACTGCCCCTTCACCAGTACAGAGCTCTGTAGGCGGGCATAAATTTTGTGGGTATTAGGATTAGAATATTTCTTAAACTATAACTCGATAAATGAAGCAAAACAGGACAGCATTCAGCCAGAAAGGTGTGAGTAAGGCAAGCAGACATCTTTTAAACACAGAAACCAGGTTGACAAAGACTCAGGAACTCGCATCAATATGCTATTCAGAAAATATCTTGAGACCTGGAAAACTTCCTGACATCCCATCAAACACCCATTGTCCGAAGGAATTCAGAGACATAAAGCAATTATCACACTCTGAAACCAAACTTTACATATTAAAACTCTAGACCAGAAAACCCATTAACGGGATAACTATAAAAGAAAACCATTTACACATCAAACTCCACACCCACAAACCTATTGAAACAGGATGATTATATCAGGAAACCACTCACAAACCATTTACATATCAAAACAGATCGTTACTATAACTATACTCCGTTTTGGCAGGCAGGCAGAGTACTTTGCGGGACTGTCTTGTCTGTGTCCTGATTGTACCTCCGTCGACGTAAAAAACTATAATAAACTGTGCTGTTATCGATCTTGGCTCTGGGTGCGAGTGGTGTGGTATCTGTTCACTCGCGCTAACAGCTCCATCGTCACTGCCCCTTCACCAGTACAGAGCTCCATCGTCACTGCCCCTTCACCAGTACAGAGCTCCATCGTCACTGCCCCTTCACCAGCACAGAGCTCCATCGACACTGTCTCATCACCAGTACAGAGCTGCATCGACACTGTCCCAGCACCGGTACAGAAATCCATCGACAATGTCCCATCACCAGTACAGAGCTCCATCGACACTGTCCCATCACCAGTACAGATCCCCATCGACACTGTCCCATCACCAGTACAGAACTCCATCGACACTGTTTCCTGACCAGTACAGAGATACATCGACACTGTACCATTGACTATACAGAGCTCCATCGACTGTCCCATCACCAGTACAGAGCTCCATCGACACGGTCCCATCACCAGTACAGAGCTCCATCGACACTGTCCCACCACCAGTACAGAGCTCCAACAGCCCTGTCCCACCACCAGTACAGAGCTACATCGACACTGTCCCGTCACCAGTACAGAGCTCCATCGACACTCTCCCATCTCCAATACATATCGACACTATCCTATCACAAGTACAGCACTCCAAAGACACTGCCCCATCATCAATACAGAGCTCCATCGACACTGTCTCATCACAAGTACAGAGCTTCATCAACAATGTCCCATCACCAGTACAGAGCTCCCTTGACACAGTCCCACCACCAGTACAGAGCTCCATCAGCTCTGTCCCATCACCGGTACAGAACTCTATCGACACTGTCCCATCACCAGAGCAGAGCTCCATCGACACTGCCCCATCACCAGTACAGAGCTCCCTCGACACAGTCCCACTACCAGTACAGAGCTCCATCGTCACTGCCTCATCACCAGTACTGAGCTCCATCGTCACTGCCCCTTCACCAGTACAGAGCTACATCGACACTGTCTCATCACAAGTACAGAGCTTCATCAACAATGTCCCATCACCAGTACAGAGCTCCATCGACTGTCCCATCACCAGTACAGAGTTCCATTGACACTGTCCCATCACCAGTACAGAACTCCATCGACACTGTTTCCTGACCAATACAGAGATACATCGACACTGTCCCATCACCAGTACAGAGTTCCATTGACACTGTCCCATCACCAGTACAGAGTTCCATCGACACTCTCCTATCTCCAATACAGAAGTCTATCGACACTATCCCATCACAAGTACAGCACTCCAAAGACACTGCCCCATCACCAGTACAGAGCTCCCTCGACACTGTCCCACCACCAGTAGAGAGCTCCATCGTCACTGCCCCATCACCAGTACTGAGCTCCATCGTCACTGCCCCTTCACCAGTACAGAGCTCCATCGTCACTGCCCCTTCACCAGTACAGAGCTCCATCGTCACTGCCCCTTCACCAGTACAGAGCTCCATCGTCACTGCCCCTTCACCAGCACAGAGCTCCATCGACACTGTCTCATCACCAGTACAGAGCTGCATCGACACTGTCCCATCACCGGTACAGAAATCCATCGACAATGTCCCATCACCAGTACAGAGCTCCATCGACACTGTCCCATCACCAGTACAGAACCCCATCGACACTGTCCCATCACCAGTACAGAACTCCATCGACACTGTTTCCTGACCAATACAGAGATACATCGACACTGTACCATTGACTATACAGAGCTCCATCGACTGTCCCATCACCAGTACAGAGCTCCATCGACACTGTCCCATCACCAGTACAGAGCTCAATCGACACTCTCCCATCACCATTACAGAGCTCCATCGACACTGTCCCATCAGCATTACAGAGCTCCATCGACACTGTCCCATCAGCATTACAGAGCTCCATCGACACTGTCCCTTCACCAGAACAGAGCTCCATTGACACTGTTTCCTGACCAGTACAGAGGTACATTGACACTGTCCCATTGACTGTACAGAGCTCCATCGACAATGTCCCATCAGCAGCACAGAGCTCCATCAACACTGTCCCTTCACCAGTACAGAGATACATCGACACTGTCCCATCACCAGTAGAGGACTCCATCAACTCTGTCCCATCACCAGTACAGAGCTCCATCGACTCTGTTCCATAAGCAGTAGAGAACTCCATCGACACTGTCCCATCACCAGTACAGAGATTCATCGACACTGTCCCATAAGCAGTAGAGGACTCCATCAACTCTGTCCCATCACCGGTACAGACCTCTATCGACAATATCCTAACACCAGATCACATCTCCATCGACACTGTCCCATAACTAGCACAGAGCTCCACCGACACCGACCCATCACCAGTACAGAGATTCATCGACACTGTCCCATAAGCAGTAGAGAACTCCATCAACACTGGCCCATCACCAGTACAGAACTTCATCGACACTGTCCCATCACCAGTGCAGAGTTCCATCGACACTGTCCCATCACCAGTTCAGAACTCCATCGACATTGTCCCACACCCATACAGAGCTCCATCGACACTGTCCCATCACCAGTACAGAGCTTCATCGACAATGTCCCATCTCTAAGACGGAAATCCATCGGCACTGTCCCATCACCAGTACAGAGCCCCATCAACACTGTCCCATCACAATAACAGAACTCCATCAACACTGTCCCTTCACTGAAAAGTGCTCCATCGATACTGTTCCATCACCAGTACAGAACTCCATCGACACTGTTCCATCACCAGTACAGAACTCCATCGACACTGCCCCACCTCCAGTACAGAGCTCCATCAACACTGTCCCATCACCAGTACTGAAGTCCATTGACACTGTTTCCTGACCAGTACAGAGGCACATTGACACTGTCCCGTTAAATGTACAGAGCGGGCGGCACGGTAGCACAGTGGTTAGCACTGCTGCTTCACAGCTCCAGGGACCTGCGTTCGATTCCCGGCTTGGGTCACTGTCTGTGTGGAGTTTGCACATTCTCCTCGTGTCTGCGTGGGTTTCCTCCGGGTGCTCCGGTTTCCTCCCACAGTCCAAAGATGTGCGGGCTACGTTGATTGGCCATGCTAAAATTGCCCCTCAGTGTCCTAGGATGCATAAATTAGAGGGACTAGCGGGTAAAATATGTAAGGATATGGGGGTAGGACCTGGGTGGGATTGTGGTCGGTGCAGACTTGATGGGCCGAATGGCCTCTTTCTGTACTGTAGGGTTTCTATGATTTCTATCTACAGAACGCCATCGACTGTCCCATCACCAATACAGAGCTCCATCAACTCTGTCCCATCACCGGTACAGAGCTCCATCGATACTGTTCCATCGCCAGTAAAGAGCTCCATCAACACAGTCCCATCACCAGTGCAGAGCTCCATCGGCACTGTCCCATTACTAGTACAGAGCCCCATCGACACTGTTCCATAAGCAGTAAAGAACTCCATCGACACTGTCCCCTCAGGAGTACAGAGCGCCATCGATCCTGTCCCAATACCAGTCGAGATTAATCGACACTGTCCCATAAGCGGTAGAGAACTCCATCGACACTGTCCCATCACCGGTAAAGAGTTCCATCGGCGCAGTCCCATCAGCAGTACAGAACTCCATGAACATTATCCCATCACCAGTACAGAGCTCCATCAATATTGTCCCATCACCAGTACAGAGCTCCAACGACAATGTCCCATCTCTCGGACAGAAATCCATCGTCACTGCCCCTTCACCAGTACTGAGCTCCATCGTCACTGCCCCTTCACCGGTAAAGAGCTCCATCGTCACTGCCCCTTCACCAGTACAGAGCTCCATCGTCACTGCCCCTTCACCAGTACAGAGCTCCATCGTCACTGCCCCTTCACCAGTACAGAGCTACATCGACACTGTCTCATCACGAGTACAGAGCTTCATCAACAATGTCCCATCAAAAGTACAGAACTCCATCGTCACTGTCCCATCACCAGAGCAGAGCTCCATCAACACTGTCCCTTCACCAGTACTGAGCTCCATCGACACTGTCCCATCACTGGTACAGAAATCCATCAACACTGTCCCAGCACCAGTGCAGAACTCCATCAACACTGTTTCCTGACCAGTACAGAGATACATTGACACTGTCCCATTGACTGTACACAGCTCCATCGTCACTGTCCCATCACCAGTACAGAGCTCCATCGACACTGTCTCATCACAAGTACAGAACTTCATCAACAATGTCCCATCACCAGTACAGAACTCCAACGACACTGTCCCATCACCAGAGCAGAGCTCCATCAATACTGTCCCATCACCAGTACAGAGCTCCATCGACACAGTCCCATCACCAGTGCAGAGCTCCATCGGCACTGTTCCATTACTAGTACAGAGCCCCATCGACACTGTTCCATAAGCAGTAGAGAACTCCATCGACACTATCCCCTCAGGAATACAGAGCTCCATCGATACTGTCCCAATACCAGTAGAGATTAATCGACACTGTCCCATAAGCGGTAGAGAACTCCATCGACACTGACCCATCACCAGTAAAGTGTTCCTTCGGCGCAGTCCCATCAGCAGTACAGAACTCCATGAACATTATCTCATCACCAGTGCAGAGCTCCATCGACACTGTGCTATCACCAGTACAGAAATCAATCGACACTGTACCATCACCAGTACAGAGCTCCATCAATATTGTCCCATCACCAGTACAGAGCTCCATCGACACTGCCCCTTCATCAGTACAGAGCTCCATCGTCACTGCCCCTTCACCAGTACAGAGCTCCATCGTCACTGCCCCTTCACCAGTACAGAGCTCCGTCGTCACTCCCCTTTCACCAGTACAGAGCTCCATCGACACTGTCTCATCACAAGTAGAGAACTCCATCAACAATGTCCCATCACCAGTACAGAACTCCAACGACACTGTCCTATCACCAGAGCAGAGCTCCATCAATACTGTCCCATCACCAGTACAGAGCTCCATCGTCACTGCCCCTTCACCAGCACAGAGCTCCATCGACACTGTCTCATCACCAGTACAGAGCTGCATCGACACTGTCCCATCACCGGTACAGAAATCCATCGACAATGTCCCATCACCAGTACAGAGCTCCATCGACACTGTCCCATCACCAGTACAGAACCCCATCGACACTGTCCCATCACCAGTACAGAACTCCATCGACACTGTTTCCTGACCAATACAGAGATACATCGACACTGTACCATTGACTATACAGAGCTCCATCGACTGTCCCATCACCAGTACAGAGCTCCATCGACACTGTCCCATCACCAGTACAGAGCTCAATCGACACTCTCCCATCACCATTACAGAGCTCCATCGACACTGTCCCATCAGCATTACAGAGCTCCATCGACACTGTCCCATCAGCATTACAGAGCTCCATCGACACTGTCCCTTCACCAGAACAGAGCTCCATTGACACTGTTTCCTGACCAGTACAGAGGTACATTGACACTGTCCCATTGACTGTACAGAGCTCCATCGACAATGTCCCATCACCAGCACAGAGCTCCATCAACACTGTCCCTTCACCAGTACAGAGATACATCGACACTGTCCCATCACCAGTAGAGGACTCCATCAACTCTGTCCCATCACCAGTACAGAGCTCCATCGACTCTGTTCCATAAGCAGTAGAGAACTCCATCGACACTGTCCCATCACCAGTACAGAGATTCATCGACACTGTCCCATAAGCAGTAGAGGACTCCATCAACTCTGTCCCATCACCGGTACAGACCTCTATCGACAATATCCTAACACCAGATCACATCTCCATCGACACTGTCCCATAACTAGCACAGAGCTCCACCGACACCGACCCATCACCAGTACAGAGATTCATCGACACTGTCCCATAAGCAGTAGAGAACTCCATCAACACTGGCCCATCACCAGTACAGAACTTCATCGACACTGTCCCATCACCAGTGCAGAGTTCCATCGACACTGTCCCATCACCAGTTCAGAACTCCATCGACATTGTCCCACACCCATACAGAGCTCCATCGACACTGTCCCATCACCAGTACAGAGCTTCATCGACAATGTCCCATCTCTAAGACGGAAATCCATCGGCACTGTCCCATCACCAGTACAGAGCCCCATCAACACTGTCCCATCACAATAACAGAACTCCATCAACACTGTCCCTTCACTGAAAAGTGCTCCATCGATACTGTTCCATCACCAGTACAGAACTCCATCGACACTGTTCCATCACCAGTACAGAACTCCATCGACACTGTCCCACCTCCAGTACAGAGCTCCATCAACACTGTCCCATCACCAGTACTGAAGTCCATTGACACTGTTTCCTGACCAGTACAGAGGCACATTGACACTGTCCCGTTAAATGTACAGAGCGGGCGGCACGGTAGCACAGTGGTTAGCACTGCTGCTTCACAGCTCCAGGGACCTGCGTTCGATTCCCGGCTTGGGTCACTGTCTGTGTGGAGTTTGCACATTCTCCTCGTGTCTGCGTGGGTTTCCTCCGGGTGCTCCGGTTTCCTCCCACAGTCCAAAGATGTGCGGGCTACGTTGATTGGCCATGCTAAAATTGCCCCTCAGTGTCCTAGGATGCATAAATTAGAGGGACTAGCGGGTAAAATATGTAAGGATATGGGGGTAGGACCTGGGTGGGATTGTGGTCGGTGCAGACTTGATGGGCCGAATGGCCTCTTTCTGTACTGTAGGGTTTCTATGATTTCTATCTACAGAACGCCATCGACTGTCCCATCACCAATACAGAGCTCCATCAACTCTGTCCCATCACCGGTACAGAGCTCCATCGATACTGTTCCATCGCCAGTAAAGAGCTCCATCAACACAGTCCCATCACCAGTGCAGAGCTCCATCGGCACTGTCCCATTACTAGTACAGAGCCCCATCGACACTGTTCCATAAGCAGTAAAGAACTCCATCGACACTGTCCCCTCAGGAGTACAGAGCGCCATCGATCCTGTCCCAATACCAGTCGAGATTAATCGACACTGTCCCATAAGCGGTAGAGAACTCCATCGACACTGTCCCATCACCGGTAAAGAGTTCCATCGGCGCAGTCCCATCAGCAGTACAGAACTCCATGAACATTATCCCATCACCAGTACAGAGCTCCATCAATATTGTCCCATCACCAGTACAGAGCTCCAACGACAATGTCCCATCTCTCGGACAGAAATCCATCGTCACTGCCCCTTCACCAGTACTGAGCTCCATCGTCACTGCCCCTTCACCGGTAAAGAGCTCCATCGTCACTGCCCCTTCACCAGTACAGAGCTCCATCGTCACTGCCCCTTCACCAGTACAGAGCTCCATCGTCACTGCCCCTTCACCAGTACAGAGCTACATCGACACTGTCTCATCACGAGTACAGAGCTTCATGAACAATGTCCCATCAAAAGTACAGAACTCCATCGTCACTGTCCCATCACCAGAGCAGAGCTCCATCAACACTGTCCCTTCACCAGTACTGAGCTCCATCGACACTGTCCCATCACTGGTACAGAAATCCATCAACACTGTCCCAGCACCAGTGCAGAACTCCATCAACACTGTTTCCTGACCAGTACAGAGATACATTGACACTGTCCCATTGACTGTACACAGCTCCATCGTCACTGTCCCATCACCAGTACAGAGCTCCATCGACACTGTCTCATCACAAGTACAGAACTTCATCAACAATGTCCCATCACCAGTACAGAACTCCAACGACACTGTCCCATCACCAGAGCAGAGCTCCATCAATACTGTCCCATCACCAGTACAGAGCTCCATCGACACAGTCCCATCACCAGTGCAGAGCTCCATCGGCACTGTTCCATTACTAGTACAGAGCCCCATCGACACTGTTCCATAAGCAGTAGAGAACTCCATCGACACTATCCCCTCAGGAATACAGAGCTCCATCGATACTGTCCCAATACCAGTAGAGATTAATCGACACTGTCCCATAAGCGGTAGAGAACTCCATCGACACTGACCCATCACCAGTAAAGTGTTCCTTCGGCGCAGTCCCATCAGCAGTACAGAACTCCATGAACATTATCTCATCACCAGTGCAGAGCTCCATCGACACTGTGCTATCACCAGTACAGAAATCAATCGACACTGTACCATCACCAGTACAGAGCTCCATCAATATTGTCCCATCACCAGTACAGAGCTCCATCGACACTGCCCCTTCATCAGTACAGAGCTCCATCGTCACTGCCCCTTCACCAGTACAGAGCTCCATCGTCACTGCCCCTTCACCAGTACAGAGCTCCGTCGTCACTCCCCTTTCACCAGTACAGAGCTCCATCGACACTGTCTCATCACAAGTAGAGAACTCCATCAACAATGTCCCATCACCAGTACAGAACTCCAACGACACTGTCCTATCACCAGAGCAGAGCTCCATCAATACTGTCCCATCACCAGTACAGAGCTCCATTGACACTGTCCCATCACCAGGAAAGAGCTCCATCGGCACTGTCCCATTACTAGTACAGAGCCCCATCGACACTGTTCCATAAGCAGTAGAGAACTCCATCGACACTCTCCCCTCAGGAGTACAGAGCTCCATCGATACTGTCCCAATACCAGTAGAGATTAATCGACACTGTCCCATAAGCGGTAGAGAACTCCATCGACACTGTCCCATCACCGGTAAAGAGTTCCTTCGGCGCAGTCCCATCAGCAGTACAGAACTCCATGAACATTATCCCATCACCAGTACAGAGCTCCATCGACACTGTGCTATCACCAGTACAGAGCTCAATCGACACTGTACCATCACCAGTACAGAGCTCCATCAATATTGTCCCATCACCAGTACAGAGCTCCAACGACAATGTCCCATCACTCGGACAGAAATCCATCGACACTGCCCGTTCACCAGTACAGAGCTCCATCGTCACTGCCCCTTCACCAGTACAGAGCTCCATCGTCACTGCCCCTTCACCAGTACAGAGCTCCATCGTCACTGCCCCTTCACCAGTACAGAGCTCCATCGACACTGTCTCATCACGAGTACAGAGCTTCATGAACAATGTCCCATCAAAAGTACAGAACTCCAACGACACTTTCCCATCACCAGAGCAGAGCTCCATCAATACTGTCCCATCACCGGTACAGAAATCCATCAACACTGTCCCATCACCAGTGCAGAACTCCATCAACACTGTTTCCTGACCAGTACAGAGATACATTGACACTGTCCCATTGACTGTACAGAGCTCCATCGACACTGTCCCATCACCAGTACAGAGCTCCATCGAAACTGTCTCATCACACGTTCAGAGCTCCATGGACAATGTCCCATCACCAGAGCAGAGCTCCATCAATACTGTCCCATCACCAGTACAGAACTCCATCAACACTGTTTCCTGACCAGTACAGAGATACATCGATACTGTCCCATTGACTGTACAGAGCTCCATCGACTGTCCCATCACCAGTACAGAGCTCCATCAACTGTCCCATCACCAGCACAGAGCTCCATCGACTGTCCCATCGCCAGTACAGAGCTCCGTCGTTCACTGTCCCATCACCAGGACAGAACTCCATCGACACTGTCCCATCGCCAGTACCAAGCTCCATCGAAACAGTCCCATCACCAGTGCAGAGCTCCATCGGCACTGTCCCATTACTAGTACAGAGCCCCATCGACACTGTCTCATCACAAGTACAGAGCTTCATCAACAATGTCCCATCACCAGTACAGAACTCCAATGACACTGTCCCATCACCAGAGCAGAGCTCCATCAATACTGTCCCATCACCAGTACAGAGCTCCATTGACACTGTCCCATCACCAGGAAAGAGCTCCATCGGCACTGTCCCATTACTAGTACAGAGCCCCATCGACACTGTCTCATCACAAGTACAGAGCTTCATCAACAATGTCCCATCAAAAGTACAGAACTCCATCGTCACTGTCCCATCACCAGAGCAGAGCTCCATCAACACTGTCCCTTCACCAGTACTGAGCTCCATCGACACTGTCCCATCACTGGTACAGAAATCCATCAACACTGTCCCAGCACCAGTGCAGAACTCCATCAACACTGTTTCCTGACCAGTACAGAGATACATTGACACTGTCCCATTGACTGTACACAGCTCCATCGTCACTGTCCCATCACCAGTACAGAGCTCCATCGACACTGTCCCATCACCAGAGCAGAGCTCCATCAATACTGTCCCATCACCAGTACAGAGCTCCATTGACACTGTCCCATCACCAGTACAGAGCTCCATCGACACTGTCTCATCACAAGTACAGAACTTCATCAACAATGTCCCATCACCAGTACAGAACTCCAACGACACTGTCCCATCACCAGAGCAGAGCTCCATCAATACTGTCCCATCACCAGTACAGAGCTCCATCGACACAGTCCCATCACCAGTGCAGAGCTCCATCGGCACTGTTCCATTACTAGTACAGAGCCCCATCGACACTGTTCCATAAGCAGTAGAGAACTCCATCGACACTATCCCCTCAGGAATACAGAGCTCCATCGATACTGTCCCAATACCAGTAGAGATTAATCGACACTGTCCCATAAGCGGTAGAGAACTCCATCGACACTGACCCATCACCAGTAAAGTGTTCCTTCGGCGCAGTCCCATCAGCAGTACAGAACTCCATGAACATTATCTCATCACCAGTGCAGAGCTCCATCGACACTGTGCTATCACCAGTACAGAAATCAATCGACACTGTACCATCACCAGTACAGAGCTCCATCAATATTGTCCCATCACCAGTACAGAGCTCCATCGACACTGCCCCTTCATCAGTACAGAGCTCCATCGTCACTGCCCCTTCACCAGTACAGAGCTCCATCGTCACTGCCCCTTCACCAGTACAGAGCTCCGTCGTCACTCCCCTTTCACCAGTACAGAGCTCCATCGACACTGTCTCATCACAAGTAGAGAACTCCATCAACAATGTCCCATCACCAGTACAGAACTCCAACGACACTGTCCTATCACCAGAGCAGAGCTCCATCAATACTGTCCCATCACCAGTACAGAGCTCCATTGACACTGTCCCATCACCAGGAAAGAGCTCCATCGGCACTGTCCCATTACTAGTACAGAGCCCCATCGACACTGTTCCATAAGCAGTAGAGAACTCCATCGACACTCTCCCCTCAGGAGTACAGAGCTCCATCGATACTGTCCCAATACCAGTAGAGATTAATCGACACTGTCCCATAAGCGGTAGAGAACTCCATCGACACTGTCCCATCACCGGTAAAGAGTTCCTTCGGCGCAGTCCCATCAGCAGTACAGAACTCCATGAACATTATCCCATCACCAGTACAGAGCTCCATCGACACTGTGCTATCACCAGTACAGAGCTCAATCGACACTGTACCATCACCAGTACAGAGCTCCATCAATATTGTCCCATCACCAGTACAGAGCTCCAACGACAATGTCCCATCACTCGGACAGAAATCCATCGACACTGCCCGTTCACCAGTACAGAGCTCCATCGTCACTGCCCCTTCACCAGTACAGAGCTCCATCGTCACTGCCCCTTCACCAGTACAGAGCTCCATCGTCACTGCCCCTTCACCAGTACAGAGCTCCATCGACACTGTCTCATCACGAGTACAGAGCTTCATGAACAATGTCCCATCAAAAGTACAGAACTCGAACGACACTTTCCCATCACCAGAGCAGAGCTCCATCAATACTGTCCCATCACCGGTACAGAAATCCATCAACACTGTCCCATCACCAGTGCAGAACTCCATCAACACTGTTTCCTGACCAGTACAGAGATACATTGACACTGTCCCATTGACTGTACAGAGCTCCATCGACACTGTCCCATCACCAGTACAGAGCTCCATCGAAACTGTCTCATCACAAGTTCAGAGCTCCATGGACAATGTCCCATCACCAGAGCAGAGCTCCATCAATACTGTCCCATCACCAGTACAGAACTCCATCAACACTGTTTCCTGACCAGTACAGAGATACATCGATACTGTCCCATTGACTGTACAGAGCTCCATCGACTGTCCCATCACCAGTACAGAGCTCCATCAACTGTCCCATCACCAGCACAGAGCTCCATCGACTGTCCCATCACCAGTACAGAGCTCCGTCGTTCACTGTCCCATCACCAGGACAGAACTCCATCGACACTGTCCCATCGCCAGTACCAAGCTCCATCGAAACAGTCCCATCACCAGTGCAGAGCTCCATCGGCACTGTCCCATTACTAGTACAGAGCCCCATCGACACTGTCTCATCACAAGTACAGAGCTTCATCAACAATGTCCCATCACCAGTACAGAACTCCAATGACACTGTCCCATCACCAGAGCAGAGCTCCATCAATACTGTCCCATCACCAGTACAGAGCTCCATTGACACTGTCCCATCACCAGGAAAGAGCTCCATCGACACAGTCCCATCACCAGTGCAGAGCCCCATCGACACTGTTCCACAAGCAGTAGAGAACCCCATCGACACTATCCCCTCAGGATTACAGAGCTCCATCGATACTGTCCCATAAGCGGTAGAGAACTCCATCGACACTGTCCCATCACCGGTAAAGAGTTCCTTCGGCGCAGTCCCATCAGCAGTACAGAACTCCATGAACATTATCCCATCACCAGTACAGAGCTCCATCGACACTGTGCTATCACCAGGACAGAAATCAATCGACACTGTACCATCACCAGTACAGAGCTCCATCAATATTGTCCCATCACCAGTAAAGAGCTCCAACGACAATGTCCCATCACTCGGACAGAAATCCATCGACACTGCCCCTTCACCAGTACAGAGCTCCATCGACACTGCCCCTTCACCAGTACAGAGCTCCATCGACACTGCCCCTTCACCAGTACAGAGCTCCATCCACACTGCCCCTTCACCAGTACAGAGCTCCATCGACACTGTCTCATCACAAGTACAGAGCTTCATCAACAATGTCCCTTCACCAGTACAGAACTCCAACGACACTGTCCCATCACCAGAGCAGACCTCCATCAATACTGTCCCATCACCAGTACAGAGCTCCATTGACACTGTCCCATGACCAGAGCAGAGCTCCATCAATACTGTCCCATCACCAGTACAGAATTCCATCAACACTGTTTCCTGACCAGTACAGAGATACATTGATACTGACCCATTGACTGTACAGAGCTCCATCGACTGTCCCATCACCAGTACAGAGCTCCATCAACTGTCCCATCACCAGCACAGAGCTCCATCGCCTGTCCCATCACCAGTACAGAGCTCCGTCATTCACTGTCCCATCACCAGTACCGAACTCCGTCGACACTGTCCCATCACCAGTACAGAGCTCCATCGACACTGTCCCATCACCAGTACAGAGCTCCATCGTCACGGTCCCATCACCAGTACAGAACCCCATCGACACTGTCCCATCACCAGTTCAGAGCTCCATCGACACTGTCCCATCACCAGTACAGAGCTCCATCGACTGTCCCATCACCAGTGCAGAGCTCCATCGACAATCCCATTACCAGTACAGAGCTCCATCGACTGTCCCATTACCAGTACAGAGCTCCATCGACTGTCTCATCACCAGTACAGAGCTCCATCGACTGTCCCATCATCAGTACAGAACTCCATCGACACTGTCCCTCCACCAGTCCTGAGCTCCATCGACACTGTCCCATCACCGGTACAGAAATCCATCAACACTTTCCCATCACCAATACCGAACTCCATCGACACTGTCCCAACACCAGTACAGAACTCCATCAACACTGTTTCCTGACCAGTACAGAGATAGATCGACACTGTCCCATTGACTGTACAGAGCCCCATCGACTGTCCCATCGCCAGTACAGAGCTCCATCGACACTGCCCCATCACCAGTACAGAGCTCCATCGACACTGCCCCATCACCAGTACAGAGCTCCATCGACACTGCCCCATCACCAGTACAGAGCTCCATTGACACTGTCCCATCACCAGTACAGAGCTCCATCATCACTGTCCCATCACCAGTACTGAACTCCATCGACACTGTCTCATCACCAGTACAGAGCTCCATCGACACTGTCCCATCACCAGTACAGAACTTCAACGACACTGTCCCATCACCAGAGCAGAGCTCCATCAATATTGTCCCATCACCAGTACAGAACACCATCGGCACAGCCCCATCACCAGTAAAGAGCTCCATCAACACTGTCCCATCACCAGTACAGAGCTACATCGACAATGTCCCACCTCTCGGACAGAAATCCATCGACACTGCCCCATCACCAGTACAGAGCTCCCTCGACGCTGTCCCACCACCAGTCGAGAGCTCCATCGACACTGCCCCATCACTAGTACAGAGCTCCATCGTCACTGCCCCGTCACCAGTACAGAGCTCCATCGACACTGTCTCATCACAGGTACAGAGCTTCATCAACAATGTCCCATCACCAGTACAGAACTTCAACGACACTGTCCCATCACCAGAGCAGAGCTCCATCAATACTGTCCCATCACCAGTACAGAGCTCCATCAATACTGTCCCATCACCAGTACAGAACTCCATCGACACTGTCCCATCACCAGTACAGAAATCCATTGACACTGTCCCATTACCAGTACTGAGCTACATCGACAATGTCGCACCTCTCGGACAGAAATCCATCGACACTGCCCCATCACCAGTACAGAGCTCCCTCGACGCTGTCCCACCACCAGTCGAGAGCTCCATCGACACTGCCCCATCACTAGTACAGAGCTCCATCGTCACTGCCCCTTCACCAGTACAGAACTCCATCGTCACTGTTCCTTCACCAGTACAGAGCTCCATCGTCACTGCCCCTTCACCAGTACAGAGCTCCATCGACACTGTCTCATCACAAGTACAGAGCTTCATCAACAATGTCCCATCACCAGTACAGAACTTCAACGACACTGTCCCATCACCAGAGCAGAGCTCCATCAATACTGTCCCATCACCAGTGCAGAGCTCCATCAATACTGTCCCATCACCAGTACAGAACTCCATCGACACTGTCCCATCACCAGTACAGAAATCCATTGACACTGTCCCATCACCAGTACAGAGCTCCATCGACACTGTCCCATCACCAGTACTGAGCTACATCGACACTGTCCCATAACCAGTAGAGAACTCCATCAACTCTGTCCCATCACCGGTACAGAGCTCCATCGACACTGTCCCATAACCAGTAGAGAACTCCATCAACTCTGTCCCATCACCAGTACAGAGCTCCATCGACACTGTCCCATAACCAGGAGAGAACTCCATCAACTCTGTCCCATCACCGGTACAGAGCTCCATCGACACTGTCCCATAACCAGTAGAGAACTCATCAACTCTGTCCCATCACCAGTACAGAGCTCCATCGACACTGTCCCATAACCAGTAGGGAACTCCATCAACTCTGTCCCATCACCAGTACAGAACTCTATCGACAATATCCTAACACCAGATCAGATCTCCATCGACACTGTCCCATAACTAGCACAGAGCTCCATTGACACTGTCCCATCACCAGTACAGAGATTCATCGACACTGCTCCATAAGCAGTAGAGAACTCCATCAACACTGTCCCATCACCAGTACAGAACTCCATCGACACTGTCCCATCACCAGTACAGACCTCAATCGGCACTGTCCCATCACCAGTACAGAACTCCATCGACACTGTCCCATCACCAGTACAGAGCTCCATCGACACTGGCCCATCACCAGTGCAGAGATTCATCAACACTGTCCCATCACTCGTATAGAGCTCCATCGGCACAGTCCATTCACCAGTACGGAGCTCCATCGACACTGGCCCGTCACCAGTATGGAGCACCATCGGAACAGTCCCATCACTAGTATGGAACTCCATCGACACTGTCCCATCACCAGTTCAGAGGCCATCGATACTGTTCCATCACCAGTACAGAACTCCAGCGACACTGCCCCATCTCCAGTACAGAAATCCATCAACACTTTCCCATCACCAATACCGAACTCCATCGACACTGTCCCAACACCAGTACAGAACTCCATCAACACTGTTTCCTGACCAGTACAGAGATAGATCGACACTGTCCCATTGACTGTACAGAGCCCCATCGACTGTCCCATCGCCAGTACAGAGCTCCATCGACACTGCCCCATCACCAGTACAGAGCTCCATCGACACTGCCCCATCACCAGTACAGAGCTCCATCGACACTGCCCCATCACCAGTAGAGAGCTCCATTGACACTGTCCCATCACCAGTACAGAGCTCCATCATCACTGTCCCATCACCAGTACTGAACTCCATCGACACTGTCTCATCACCAGTACAGAGCTCCATCGACACTGTCCCATCACCAGTACAGAACTTCAACGACACTGTCCCATCACCAGAGCAGAGCTCCATCAATATTGTCCCATCACCAGTACAGAACACCATCGGCACAGCCCCATCACCAGTAAAGAGCTCCATCAACACTGTCCCATCACCAGTACAGAGCTACATCGACAATGTCCCACCTCTCGGACAGAAATCCATCGACACTGCCCCATCACCAGTACAGAGTTCCCTCGACGCTGTCCCACCACCAGTCGAGAGCTCCATCGACACTGCCTCATCACTAGTACAGAGCTCCATCGTCACTGCCCCATCACCAGTACAGAACTCCATCGTCACTGTTCCTTCACCAGTACAGAGCTCCATCGTCACTGCCCCTTCACCAGTACAGAGCTCCATCGACACTGTCTCATCACAAGTACAGAGCTTCATCAACAATGTCCCATCACCAGTACAGAACTTCAACGACACTGTCCCATCACCAGAGCAGAGCTCCATCAATACTGTCCCATCACCAGTACAGAGCTCCATCAATACTGTCCCATCACCAGTACAGAACTCCATCGACACTGTCCCATCACCAGTACAGAAATCCATTGACACTGTCCCATCACCAGTACAGAGCTCCATCGACACTGTCCCATCACCAGTACTGAGCTCCATCGACACTGTCCCATCACCAGTACAGAGCTCCATCGACACTGTTTCCTGACCAGTACAGAGATACATCGACACTATCCCATTGACTGTACAGAATCCATCGACTGTCCCACCACCAGTACAGAGCTCCATCAACTCTGTCCCACCACCAGTACAGAGCTCCATCAACACTGTCCCATCACCGGTACAGAGCTCCATCGACAATGTCTCATCACCAGTGCAGAACTCCATCAACTCTGTCCCATCACCGGTACAGAGCTCCATCGACACTGTCCCTTCACCAGTACAGAGCTCCACCAACACTGTCCCATCATCATTACAGAGCTCCATCGACACTGTGCCATCACCAGTACAGAACCCCATCGACACTGTCCCAACACCATTACAGAACCCCATCGACACTGTCCCATCACCAGTACAGAACCCCATCGACACTGTCCCATCACCATTACAGAACCCCATCGACACTGTCCCATCACCAGTACAGAACCCCATCGACACTGTCCCATCACCATTACAGAACCCCATCGACACTGTCCCTTCACCAGAACAGAGTTCCATTGATATTGTCCCATCACCAGTGCAGAGCTCCATCGACACTGCGCCATCACCAGTACAGAGCTCCATCAACACTGTCCCATCACCAGTACAGAGCTCCATCGACACTGTCCCATCACCAGTACAGAGCTCCATCAACACTGTCCCATCACCAGGACAGAGCTCCATCAACACTGTTTCCTGACCAGTACAGAGATACATCGACACTGTCCCATTGATTGTACAGAGCTCCATCGACACTGTCCCATAACCAGTTGAGAACTCCATCAACTCTGTCCCATCACCGGTACAGAGCTCCATCGACACTGTCCCATAACCAGTAGGGAACTCCATCAACTCTGTCCCATCACCAGTGCAGAGCTCCATCGACACTGTCCCATAACCAGGAGAGAACTCCATCAACTCTGTCCCATCACCGGTACAGAGCTCCATCGACACTGTCCCATAACCAGTAGAGAACTCCATCAACTCTGTCCCATCACCAGTACAGAGCTCCATCGACACTGTCCCATAACCAGTAGGGAACTCCATCAACTCTGTCCCATCACCAGTACAGAGCTCTATCGACAATATCCTAACACCAGATCAGATCTCCATCGACACTGTCCCATAACTAGCACAGAGCTCCATTGACACTGTCCCATCACCAGTACAGAGATTCATCGACACTGCTCCATAAGCAGTAGAGAACTCCATCAACACTGTCCCATCACCAGTACAGAACTCCATCGACACTGTCCCATCACCAGTACAGACCTCAATCGGCACTGTCCCATCACCAGTACAGAACTCCATCGACACTGTCCCATCACCAGTACAGAGCTCCATCGACACTGGCCCATCACCAGTGCAGAGATTCATCAACACTGTCCCATCACTCGTATAGAGCTCCATCGGCACAGTCCCATCACCAGTACGGAGCTCCATCGACACTGGCCCGTCACCAGTATGGAGCACCATCGGAACAGTCCCATCACTAGTATGGAACTCCATCGACACTGTCCCATCACCAGTTCAGAGGTCCATCGATACTGTTCCATCACCAGTACAGAACTCCAGCGACACTGCCCCATCACCAGTACAGAACTCCATCGACATTGTCCCATACCCGTACAGTGCTCCATTGACACTGTCCCATCACCAGTACAGATCTCCACCAACACTGCCCCATCACTGGTACAGAACTCCATTAACACTGTCCCATCAGCAGTACAGAGCCACATCGACATTGGCCCACCACCAGTACAGAACTCCATCGACACTGTCCCATCACCAGTACAGAGCTCCATCGACACTGTCCCATCACCAGTGAAGAGCTCCAGCGACACTGCCCCATCACCAGTACAGAGCTCCATCGGAACTGTCCCATTACCAGCACAGAGCCCCATTGACACTGTTCCATAAGCAGTAGAGAACTCCATCGACACTGTCCCCTCAGGAGTACAGAGCTCCATCGATACTGTCCCAATACCAGTAGAGATTAATCGGCACTGTCCCATAAGCGGTAGAGAACTCCATCGACACTGACCCATCACCGGTAAAGAGTTCCATCGGCACAGTCCCGTCAGCAGTACAGAACTCCTTGAACATTACCCCATCACCAGTACAGAGCTCCATTGACACTGTCTCATCACAAGTACAGAGCTTCATCAACAATGTCCCATCACCAGTACAGAACTCCAATGACACTGTCCCATCACCAGAGCAGAGCTCCATCAATACTGTCCCATCACCAGTACAGAGCTCCATTGACACTGTCCCATCACCAGGAAAGAGCTCCATCGACACAGTCCCATCACCAGTGCAGAGCCCCATCGACACTGTTCCACAAGCAGTAGAGAACCCCATCGACACTATCCCCTCAGGATTACAGAGCTCCATCGATACTGTCCCATAAGCGGTAGAGAACTCCATCGACACTGTCCCATCACCGGTAAAGAGTTCCTTCGGCGCAGTCCCATCAGCAGTACAGAACTCCATGAACATTATCCCATCACCAGTACAGAGCTCCATCGACACTGTGCTATCACCAGGACAGAAATCAATCGACACTGTACCATCACCAGTCCAGAGCTCCATCAATATTGTCCCATCACCAGTAAAGAGCTCCAACGACAATGTCCCATCACTCGGACAGAAATCCATCGACACTGCCCCTTCACCAGTACAGAGCTCCATCGACACTGCCCCTTCACCAGTACAGAGCTCCATCGACACTGCCCCTTCACCAGTACAGAGCTCCATCCACACTGCCCCTTCACCAGTACAGAGCTCCATCGACACTGTCTCATCACAAGTACAGAGCTTCATCAACAATGTCCCTTCACCAATACAGAACTCCAACGACACTGTCCCATCACCAGAGCAGAGCTCCATCAATACTGTCCCATCACCAGTACAGAGCTCCATTGACACTGTCCCATGACCAGAGCAGAGCTCCATCAATACTGTCCCATCACCAGTACAGAATTCCATCAACACTGTTTCCTGACCAGTACAGAGATACATTGATACTGTCCCATTGACTGTACAGAGCTCCATCGACTGTCCCATCACCAGTACAGAGCTCCATCGACACTGGCCCATCACCAGTGCAGAGATTCATCAACACTGTCCCATCACTCGTATAGAGCTCCATCGGCACAGTCCCATCACCAGTACGGAGCTCCATCGACACTGGCCCGTCACCAGTATGGAGCACCATCGGAACAGTCCCATCACTAGTATGGAACTCCATCGACACTGTCCCATCACCAGTTCAGAGGTCCATCGATACTGTTCCATCACCAGTACAGAACTCCAGCGACACTGCCCCATCACCAGTACAGAACTCCATCGACATTGTCCCATACCCGTACAGTGCTCCATTGACACTGTCCCATCACCAGTACAGATCTCCACCAACACTGCCCCATCACTGGTACAGAACTCCATTAACACTGTCCCATCAGCAGTACAGAGCCACATCGACATTGGCCCACCACCAGTACAGAACTCCATCGACACTGTCCCATCACCAGTACAGAGCTCCATCGACACTGTCCCATCACCAGTGAAGAGCTCCAGCGACACTGCCCCATCACCAGTACAGAGCTCCATCGGAACTGTCCCATTACCAGCACAGAGCCCCATTGACACTGTTCCATAAGCAGTAGAGAACTCCATCGACACTGTCCCCTCAGGAGTACAGAGCTCCATCGATACTGTCCCAATACCAGTAGAGATTAATCGGCACTGTCCCATAAGCGGTAGAGAACTCCATCGACACTGACCCATCACCGGTAAAGAGTTCCATCGGCACAGTCCCGTCAGCAGTACAGAACTCCTTGAACATTACCCCATCACCAGTACAGAGCTCCATTGACACTGTCTCATCACAAGTACAGAGCTTCATCAACAATGTCCCATCACCAGTACAGAACTCCAATGACACTGTCCCATCACCAGAGCAGAGCTCCATCAATACTGTCCCATCACCAGTACAGAGCTCCATTGACACTGTCCCATCACCAGGAAAGAGCTCCATCGACACAGTCCCATCACCAGTGCAGAGCCCCATCGACACTGTTCCACAAGCAGTAGAGAACCCCATCGACACTATCCCCTCAGGATTACAGAGCTCCATCGATACTGTCCCATAAGCGGTAGAGAACTCCATCGACACTGTCCCATCACCGGTAAAGAGTTCCTTCGGCGCAGTCCCATCAGCAGTACAGAACTCCATGAACATTATCCCATCACCAGTACAGAGCTCCATCGACACTGTGCTATCACCAGGACAGAAATCAATCGACACTGTACCATCACCAGTCCAGAGCTCCATCAATATTGTCCCATCACCAGTAAAGAGCTCCAACGACAATGTCCCATCACTCGGACAGAAATCCATCGACACTGCCCCTTCACCAGTACAGAGCTCCATCGACACTGCCCCTTCACCAGTACAGAGCTCCATCGACACTGCCCCTTCACCAGTACAGAGCTCCATCCACACTGCCCCTTCACCAGTACAGAGCTCCATCGACACTGTCTCATCACAAGTACAGAGCTTCATCAACAATGTCCCTTCACCAGTACAGAACTCCAACGACACTGTCCCATCACCAGAGCAGAGCTCCATCAATACTGTCCCATCACCAGTACATAGAACATAGAACATAGAACATTACAGCGCAGAACAGGCCCTTCGGCCCACGATGTTGCACCGACCAGTTAAAAAAAAACTGTGACCCTCCAACCTAAACCAATTTCTTTTCGTCCATGAACCTATCTACGGATCTCTTAAACGCCCCCAAACTAGGCGCATTTACTACTGATGCTGGCAGGGCATTCCAATCCCTCACCACCCTCTGGGTAAAGAACCTACCCCTGACATCGGTTCTATAACTACCCCCCCTCAATTTAAAGCCATGCCCCCTCGTGCTGGATTTCTCCATCAGAGGAAAAAGGCTATCACTATCCACCCTATCTAAACCTCTAATCATCTTATATGTTTCAATAAGATCCCCTCTTAGCCGCCGCCTTTCCAGCGAAAACAATCCCAAATCCCTCAGCCTCTCCTCATAGGATCTCCCCTCCATACCAGGCAACATCCTGGTAAACCTCCTCTGCACCCTCTCCAAAGCCTCCACATCCTTCCTGTAATGTGGGGACCAGAACTGCACACAGTACTCCAAGTGCGGCCGCACCAGAGTTGTGTACAGTTGCAACATAACGCTACGACTCCTAAATTCAATCCCCCTACCAATAAACGCCAAGACACCATATGCCTTCTTAACAACCCCATCCACTTGATTCCCAACCTTCAGGGATCTATGCACACATACACCTAGATCCCTCTGCTCCTCCACACTATTCAAAGTCCTCCCGTTAGCCCTATACTCAACACATCTGTTATTCCTACCAAAGTGAATTACCTCACACTTCTCCGCATTAAACTCCATCCGCCACCTCTCGGCCCAACTTTGCAACCTGTCTAAGTCTTCCTGCAAACTACGACACCCTTCCTCACTGTCTACCACACCACCGACTTTGGTGTCATCAGCAAATTTGCTAATCCACCCAACTATACCCTCATCCAGATCATTAATAAATATTACAAACAGCAGTGGCCCCAAAACAGATCCCTGAGGTACACCACTTGTAACCGCACTCCATGATGAATATTTACTATCAACCACCACCCTCTGTTTCCTATCCGCTAGCCAATTCCTGATCCAATTTCCTAGATCACCCCCAATCCCATACATCTGCATTTTCTGCAGAAGCCTACCATGGTGAACCTTATCAAACGCCTTACTAAAATCCATATATACCACGTCCACTGCCCTGCCCCCATCCACCTCCTTGGTCACTTTCTCAAAAAACTCAATAAGGTTAGTAAGGCACGACCTACCTGCCACAAAACCATGCTGACTATCACCTATCAATTCATTACTCTCCAAATAACTATAAATCCTATCCCTTATAATTTTTTCCAACATCTTGCCGACAACAGAAGTGAGACTCACCGGTCTATAATTCCCGGGGAAGTCTCTGTTCCCCTTCTTAAACAGAGACTCTGTTCCCCTTCTTAAACAGAGACTTCTTAAACAGAGCTCCATTGACACTGTCCCATGACCAGAGCAGAGCTCCATCAATACTGTCCCATCACCAGTACAGAATTCCATCAACACTGTTTCCTGACCAGTACAGAGATACATTGATACTGTCCCATTGACTGTACAGAGCTCCATCGACTGTCCCATCACCAGTACAGAGCTCCATCGACACTGGCCCATCACCAGTGCAGAGATTCATCAACACTGTCCCATCACTCGTATAGAGCTCCATCGGCACAGTCCCATCACCAGTACGGAGCTCCATCGACACTGGCCCGTCACCAGTATGGAGCACCATCGGAACAGTCCCATCACTAGTATGGAACTCCATCGACACTGTCCCATCACCAGTTCAGAGGTCCATCGATACTGTTCCATCACCAGTACAGAACTCCAGCGACACTGCCCCATCACCAGTACAGAACTCCATCGACATTGTCCCATACCCGTACAGTGCTCCATTGACACTGTCCCATCACCAGTACAGATCTCCACCAACACTGCCCCATCACTGGCACAGAACTCCATTAACACTGTCCCATCAGCAGTACAGAGCCACATCGACATTGGCCCACCACCAGTACAGAACTCCATCGACACTGTCCCATCACCAGTACAGAGCTCCATCGACACTGTCCCATCACCAGTGAAGAGCTCCAGCGACACTGCCCCATCACGAGTACAGAGCTCCATCGGAACTGTCCCATTACCAGCACAGAGCCCCATTGACACTGTTCCATAAGCAGTAGAGAACTCCATCGACACTGTCCCCTCAGGAGTACAGAGCTCCATCGATACTGTCCCAATACCAGTAGAGATTAATCGGCACTGTCCCATAAGCGGTAGAGAACTCCATCGACACTGACCCATCACCGGTAAAGAGTTCCATCGGCACAGTCCCGTCAGCAGTACAGAACTCCTTGAACATTACCCCATCACCAGTACAGAGCTCCATTGACACTGTCTCATCACAAGTACAGAGCTTCATCAACAATGTCCCATCACCAGTACAGAACTCCAATGACACTGTCCCATCACCAGAGCAGAGCTCCATCAATACTGTCCCATCACCAGTACAGAGCTCCATTGACACTGTCCCATCACCAGGAAAGAGCTCCATCGACACAGTCCCATCACCAGTGCAGAGCCCCATCGACACTGTTCCACAAGCAGTAGAGAACCCCATCGACACTATCCCCTCAGGATTACAGAGCTCCATCGATACTGTCCCATAAGCGGTAGAGAACTCCATCGACACTGTCCCATCACCGGTAAAGAGTTCCTTCGGCGCAGTCCCATCAGCAGTACAGAACTCCATGAACATTATCCCATCACCAGTACAGAGCTCCATCGACACTGTGCTATCACCAGGACAGAAATCAATCGACACTGTACCATCACCAGTCCAGAGCTCCATCAATATTGTCCCATCACCAGTAAAGAGCTCCAACGACAATGTCCCATCACTCGGACAGAAATCCATCGACACTGCCCCTTCACCAGTACAGAGCTCCATCGACACTGCCCCTTCACCAGTACAGAGCTCCATCGACACTGCCCCTTCACCAGTACAGAGCTCCATCCACACTGCCCCTTCACCAGTACAGAGCTCCATCGACACTGTCTCATCACAAGTACAGAGCTTCATCAACAATGTCCCTTCACCAATACAGAACTCCAACGACACTGTCCCATCACCAGAGCAGAGCTCCATCAATACTGTCCCATCACCAGTACAGAGCTCCATTGACACTGTCCCATGACCAGAGCAGAGCTCCATCAATACTGTCCCATCACCAGTACAGAATTCCATCAACACTGTTTCCTGACCAGTACAGAGATACATTGATACTGTCCCATTGACTGTACAGAGCTCCATCGACTGTCCCATCACCAGTACAGAGCTCCATCGACACTGGCCCATCACCAGTGCAGAGATTCATCAACACTGTCCCATCACTCGTATAGAGCTCCATCGGCACAGTCCCATCACCAGTACGGAGCTCCATCGACACTGGCCCGTCACCAGTATGGAGCACCATCGGAACAGTCCCATCACTAGTATGGAACTCCATCGACACTGTCCCATCACCAGTTCAGAGGTCCATCGATACTGTTCCATCACCAGTACAGAACTCCAGCGACACTGCCCCATCACCAGTACAGAACTCCATCGACATTGTCCCATACCCGTACAGTGCTCCATTGACACTGTCCCATCACCAGTACAGATCTCCACCAACACTGCCCCATCACTGGTACAGAACTCCATTAACACTGTCCCATCAGCAGTACAGAGCCACATCGACATTGGCCCACCACCAGTACAGAACTCCATCGACACTGTCCCATCACCAGTACAGAGCTCCATCGACACTGTCCCATCACCAGTGAAGAGCTCCAGCGACACTGCCCCATCACCAGTACAGAGCTCCATCGGAACTGTCCCATTACCAGCACAGAGCCCCATTGACACTGTTCCATAAGCAGTAGAGAACTCCATCGACACTGTCCCCTCAGGAGTACAGAGCTCCATCGATACTGTCCCAATACCAGTAGAGATTAATCGGCACTGTCCCATAAGCGGTAGAGAACTCCATCGACACTGACCCATCACCGGTAAAGAGTTCCATCGGCACAGTCCCGTCAGCAGTACAGAACTCCTTGAACATTACCCCATCACCAGTACAGAGCTCCATTGACACTGTCTCATCACAAGTACAGAGCTTCATCAACAATGTCCCATCACCAGTACAGAACTCCAATGACACTGTCCCATCACCAGAGCAGAGCTCCATCAATACTGTCCCATCACCAGTACAGAGCTCCATTGACACTGTCCCATCACCAGGAAAGAGCTCCATCGACACAGTCCCATCACCAGTGCAGAGCCCCATCGACACTGTTCCACAAGCAGTAGAGAACCCCATCGACACTATCCCCTCAGGATTACAGAGCTCCATCGATACTGTCCCATAAGCGGTAGAGAACTCCATCGACACTGTCCCATCACCGGTAAAGAGTTCCTTCGGCGCAGTCCCATCAGCAGTACAGAACTCCATGAACATTATCCCATCACCAGTACAGAGCTCCATCGACACTGTGCTATCACCAGGACAGAAATCAATCGACACTGTACCATCACCAGTCCAGAGCTCCATCAATATTGTCCCATCACCAGTAAAGAGCTCCAACGACAATGTCCCATCACTCGGACAGAAATCCATCGACACTGCCCCTTCACCAGTACAGAGCTCCATCGACACTGCCCCTTCACCAGTACAGAGCTCCATCGACACTGCCCCTTCACCAGTACAGAGCTCCATCCACACTGCCCCTTCACCAGTACAGAGCTCCATCGACACTGTCTCATCACAAGTACAGAGCTTCATCAACAATGTCCCTTCACCAGTACAGAACTCCAACGACACTGTCCCATCACCAGAGCAGAGCTCCATCAATACTGTCCCATCACCAGTACATAGAACATAGAACATAGAACATTACAGCGCAGAACAGGCCCTTCGGCCCACGATGTTGCACCGACCAGTTAAAAAAAAACTGTGACCCTCCAACCTAAACCAATTTCTTTTCGTCCATGAACCTATCTACGGATCTCTTAAACGCCCCCAAACTAGGCGCATTTACTACTGATGCTGGCAGGGCATTCCAATCCCTCACCACCCTCTGGGTAAAGAACCTACCCCTGACATCGGTTCTATAACTACCCCCCCTCAATTTAAAGCCATGCCCCCTCGTGCTGGATTTCTCCATCAGAGGAAAAAGGCTATCACTATCCACCCTATCTAAACCTCTAATCATCTTATATGTTTCAATAAGATCCCCTCTTAGCCGCCGCCTTTCCAGCGAAAACAATCCCAAATCCCTCAGCCTCTCCTCATAGGATCTCCCCTCCATACCAGGCAACATCCTGGTAAACCTCCTCTGCACCCTCTCCAAAGCCTCCACATCCTTCCTGTAATGTGGGGACCAGAACTGCACACAGTACTCCAAGTGCGGCCGCACCAGAGTTGTGTACAGTTGCAACATAACGCTACGACTCCTAAATTCAATCCCCCTACCAATAAACGCCAAGACACCATATGCCTTCTTAACAACCCCATCCACTTGATTCCCAACCTTCAGGGATCTATGCACACATACACCTAGATCCCTCTGCTCCTCCACACTATTCAAAGTCCTCCCGTTAGCCCTATACTCAACACATCTGTTATTCCTACCAAAGTGAATTACCTCACACTTCTCCGCATTAAACTCCATCCGCCACCTCTCGGCCCAACTTTGCAACCTGTCTAAGTCTTCCTGCAAACTACGACACCCTTCCTCACTGTCTACCACACCACCGACTTTGGTGTCATCAGCAAATTTGCTAATCCACCCAACTATACCCTCATCCAGATCATTAATAAATATTACAAACAGCAGTGGCCCCAAAACAGATCCCTGAGGTACACCACTTGTAACCGCACTCCATGATGAATATTTACTATCAACCACCACCCTCTGTTTCCTATCCGCTAGCCAATTCCTGATCCAATTTCCTAGATCACCCCCAATCCCATACATCTGCATTTTCTGCAGAAGCCTACCATGGTGAACCTTATCAAACGCCTTACTAAAATCCATATATACCACGTCCACTGCCCTGCCCCCATCCACCTCCTTGGTCACTTTCTCAAAAAACTCAATAAGGTTAGTAAGGCACGACCTACCTGCCACAAAACCATGCTGACTATCACCTATCAATTCATTACTCTCCAAATAACTATAAATCCTATCCCTTATAATTTTTTCCAACATCTTGCCGACAACAGAAGTGAGACTCACCGGTCTATAATTCCCGGGGAAGTCTCTGTTCCCCTTCTTAAACAGAGACTCTGTTCCCCTTCTTAAACAGAGACTTCTTAAACAGAGCTCCATTGACACTGTCCCATGACCAGAGCAGAGCTCCATCAATACTGTCCCATCACCAGTACAGAATTCCATCAACACTGTTTCCTGACCAGTACAGAGATACATTGATACTGTCCCATTGACTGTACAGAGCTCCATCGACTGTCCCATCACCAGTACAGAGCTCCATCGACACTGGCCCATCACCAGTGCAGAGATTCATCAACACTGTCCCATCACTCGTATAGAGCTCCATCGGCACAGTCCCATCACCAGTACGGAGCTCCATCGACACTGGCCCGTCACCAGTATGGAGCACCATCGGAACAGTCCCATCACTAGTATGGAACTCCATCGACACTGTCCCATCACCAGTTCAGAGGTCCATCGATACTGTTCCATCACCAGTACAGAACTCCAGCGACACTGCCCCATCACCAGTACAGAACTCCATCGACATTGTCCCATACCCGTACAGTGCTCCATTGACACTGTCCCATCACCAGTACAGATCTCCACCAACACTGCCCCATCACTGGCACAGAACTCCATTAACACTGTCCCATCAGCAGTACAGAGCCACATCGACATTGGCCCACCACCAGTACAGAACTCCATCGACACTGTCCCATCACCAGTACAGAGCTCCATCGACACTGTCCCATCACCAGTGAAGAGCTCCAGCGACACTGCCCCATCACGAGTACAGAGCTCCATCGGAACTGTCCCATTACCAGCACAGAGCCCCATTGACACTGTTCCATAAGCAGTAGAGAACTCCATCGACACTGTCCCCTCAGGAGTACAGAGCTCCATCGATACTGTCCCAATACCAGTAGAGATTAATCGGCACTGTCCCATAAGCGGTAGAGAACTCCATCGCCACTGACCCATCACCGGTAAAGAGTTCCATCGGCACAGTCCCGTCAGCAGTACAGAACTCCTTGAACATTACCCCATCACCAGTACAGAGCTGCATTGACACTGTCTCATCACAAGTACAGAGCTTCATCAACAATGTCCCATCACCAGTACAGAACTCCAATGACACTGTCCCATCACCAGAGCAGAGCTCCATCAATACTGTCCCATCACCAGTACAGAGCTCCATTGACACTGTCCCATCACCAGGAAAGAGCTCCATCGACACAGTCCCATCACCAGTGCAGAGCCCCATCGACACTGTTCCACAAGCAGTAGAGAACCCCATCGACACTATCCCCTCAGGATTACAGAGCTCCATCGATACTGTCCCATAAGCGGTAGAGAACTCCATCGACACTGTCCCATCACCGGTAAAGAGTTCCTTCGGCGCAGTCCCATCAGCAGTACAGAACTCCATGAACATTATCCCATCACCAGTACAGAGCTCCATCGACACTGTGCTATCACCAGGACAGAAATCAATCGACACTGTACCATCACCAGTCCAGAGCTCCATCAATATTGTCCCATCACCAGTAAAGAGCTCCAACGACAATGTCCCATCACTCGGACAGAAATCCATCGACACTGCCCCTTCACCAGTACAGAGCTCCATCGACACTGCCCCTTCACCAGTACAGAGCTCCATCGACACTGCCCCTTCACCAGTACAGAGCTCCATCCACACTGCCCCTTCACCAGTACAGAGCTCCATCGACACTGTCTCATCACAAGTACAGAGCTTCATCAACAATGTCCCTTCACCAGTACAGAACTCCAACGACACTGTCCCATCACCAGAGCAGAGCTCCATCAATACAGTCCCATCACCAGTACAGAGCTCCATTGACACTGTCCCATGACCAGAGCAGAGCTCCATCAATACTGTCCCATCACCAGTACAGAATTCCATCAACACTGTTTCCTGACCAGTACAGAGATACATTGATACTGTCCCATTGACTGTACAGAGCTCCATCGACTGTCCCATCACCAGTACAGAGCTCCATCAACTGTCCCATCACCAGCACAGAGCTCCATCGACTGTCCCATCACCAGTACAGAGCTCCGTCATTCACTGTCCCATCACCAGTACCGAACTCCGTTGACACTGTCCCATCACCAGTACAGAGCTCCATCGACACTGTCCCATCACCAGTACAGAGCTCCATCGTCACGGTCCCATCACCAGTACAGAACCCCATCGACACTGTCCCATCACCAGTACAGAGCTCCATCGACACTGGCCCATCACCAGTACAGAGCTCCATCGACTGTCCCATCACCAGTGCAGAGCTCCATCGACAATCCCATTACCAGTACAGAGCTCCATCGACTGTCCCATTACCAGTACAGAGCTCCATCGACTGTCTCATCACCAGTACAGAGCTCCATCGACTGTCCCATCACCAGTACAGAACTCCATCGACACTGTCCCTCCACCAGTCCTGAGCTCCATCGACACTGTCCCATCACCGGTACAGAAATCCATCAACACTTTCCCATCATCAATACCGAACTCCATCGACACTGTCCCAACACCAGTACAGAACTCCATCAACACTGTTTCCTGACCAGTACAGAGATAGATCGACACTGTCCCATTGACTGTACAGAGCCCCATCGACTGTCCCATCGCCAGTACAGAGCTCCATCGACACTGCCCCATCACCAGTACAGAGCTCCATCGACACTGCCCCATCACCAGTACAGAGCTCCATCGACACTGTCCCATCACCAGTACTGAGCTCCATCGACACTGTCCCATCACCAGTACAGAGCTCCATCGACACTGTTTCCTGACCAGTACAGAGATACATCGACACTATCCCATTGACTGTACAGAATCCATCGACTGTCCCACCACCAGTACAGAGCTCCATCAACTCTGTCCCACCACCAGTACAGAGCTCCATCAACACTGTCCCATCACCGGTACAGAGCTCCATCGACAATGTCTCATCACCAGTGCAGAACTCCATCAACTCTGTCCCATCACCGGTACAGAGCTCCATCGACACTGTCCCTTCACCAGTACAGAGCTCCATCAACTCTGTCCCATCACCAGTACAGAACCCCATCGACACTGTCCCATCACCATTACAGAACCCGATCGACACTGTCCTATCACCAGTACAGAACCCCATCGACACTGTCCCATCACCATTACAGAACCCCATCGACACTGTCCAATCACCAGTACTGAACCCCATCGACACTGTCCCATCACCATTACAGAACCCCATCGACACTGTCCCTTCACCAGAACAGAGTTCCATTGATATTGTCCCATCACCAGTGCAGAGCTCCATCGACACTGCGCCATCACCAGTACAGAGCTCCATCAACACTGTCCCATCACCAGTACAGAGCTCCATCGACACTGTCCCATCACCAGTACAGAGCTCCATCAACACTGTCCCATCACCAGTACAGAGCTCCATCAACACTGTTTCCTGACCAGTACAGAGGTGCATCGACACTGTCCCATTGATTGTACAGAGCTCCATCGACACTGTCCCATAACCAGTTGAGAACTCCATCAACTCTGTCCCATCACCGGTACAGAGCTCCATCGACACTGTCCCATAACCAGTAGAGAACTCCATCAACTCTGTCCCATCACCAGTACAGAGCTCCATCGACACTGTCCCATAACCAGGAGAGAACTCCATCAACTCTGTCCCATCACCGGTACAGAGCTCCATCGACACTGTCCCATAACCAGTAGAGAACTCCATCAACTCTGTCCCATCACCAGTACAGAGCTCCATCGACACTGTCCCATAACCAGTAGGGAACACCATCAACTCTGTCCCATCACCAGTACAGAACTCTATCGACAATATCCTAACACCAGATCAGATCTCCATCGACACTGTCCCATAACTAGCACAGAGCTCCATTGACACTGTCCCATCACCAGTACAGAGATTCATCGACACTGCTCCATAAGCAGTAGAGAACTCCATCAACACTGTCCCATCACCAGTACAGAACTCCATCGACACTGTCCCATCACCAGTACAGACCTCAATCGGCACTGTCCCATCACCAGTACAGAACTCCATCGACACTGTCCCATCACCAGTACAGAGCTCCATCGACACTGGCCCATCACCAGTGCAGAGATTCATCAACACTGTCCCATCACTCGTATAGAGCTCCATCGGCACAGTCCCATCACCAGTACGGAGCTCCATCGACACTGGCCCGTCACCAGTATGGAGCACCATCGGAACAGTCCCATCACTAGTATGGAACTCCATCGACACTGTCCCATCACCAGTTCAGAGGTCCATCGATACTGTTCCATCACCAGTACAGAACTCCAGCGACACTGCCCCATCACCAGTACAGAACTCCATCGACATTGTCCCATACCCGTACAGTGCTCCATTGACACTGTCCCATCACCAGTACAGATCTCCACCAACACTGCCCCATCACTGGTACAGAACTCCATTAACACTGTCCCATCAGCAGTACAGAGCCACATCGACATTGGCCCACCACCAGTACAGAACTCCATCGACACTGTCCCATCACCAGTACAGAGCTCCATCGACACTGTCCCATCACCAGTGAAGAGCTCCAGCGACACTGCCCCATCACCAGTACAGAGCTCCATCGGAACTGTCCCATTACCAGCACAGAGCCCCATTGACTCTGTTCCATAAGCAGTAGAGAACTCCATCGACACTGTCCCCTCAGGAGTACAGAGCTCCATCGATACTGTCCCAATACCAGTAGAGATTAATCGGCACTGTCCCATAAGCGGTAGAGAACTCCATCGACACTGACCCATCACCGGTAAAGAGTTCCATCGGCACAGTCCCGTCAGCAGTACAGAACTCCTTGAACATTATCCCATCACCAGTACAGAGCTCCATTGACACTGTACATCACCAGTACAGAAATCAATCAACACTGTACCATCACCAGTACAGAGCTCCATCAATATTGTCCCATCACCAGTAAAGAGCTCCATTGACACTGTCCCATCACCAGTACAGAGCTCCATCAACTCTGTCCCATCACCAGTGCAGAGCTCCATTGACACTGTCCCATCACCAGTAAAGAGCTCCATCGACACTGCCCCATCACCAGTAAAGAGTTCCATCGGCACAGTCCCATCAGTAGTACAGAATTCCATGAATATTATCCCATCACCAGTACAGAGCTCCATTGACACTGTACATCACCAGTACAGAGCTCCATCAATATTGTCCCATCACCAGTCCAGAGCTCCATCGGCACAGCCCCATCACCAGTAAAGAGCTCCATCGACACTGCCCCATCACCAGTACAGAGCTCCATCAACTCTGTCCCATCACCAGTGCAGAGCTCCATTGACACTGTCCCATCACCAGTAAAGAGCTCCATTGACACTGCCCCATCACCAGTGCAGAACTCCATCGACACTGCCCCATCACCAGTACAGAGCTCCATCGACACTGCCCCATCACCAGTACTGAGCTCCATCAACACTGTCCCATCACCAGTACAGAGCTCCATCGACACTGTCCCATCACCAGTACAGAACTCCATCGACAATGTCCCACCTCTCGGACAGAAATCCATCGACACTGCCCCATCATAGTCCAGAGCCCCCTCGACACTGTCCCACCACCAGTCGAGAGCTCCATTGACACTGCCCCATCACCAGTACAGAGCTCCATCGTCACTGACCCTTCACCAGTACAGAGCTCCATCGTCACTGCCCCTTCACCAGTACAGAGCTCCATCGACATTGTCTCATCACAAGTACAGAGTTTCATCAACAATGTCCCATCACCAGTACAGAACTTCAACGACACTGTCCCATCACCAGAGCAGAGCTCCATCAATCCTGTCCCATCACCAGTACAGAGCTCCATCGACATTGTCTCATTAGCAGTACAGAGCTCCATCAATATTGTCTCATCACCAGTACAGAACACCATCGGCACAGCCCCATCACCAGTAAAGAGCTCCATCGACACTGTCCCATCGCCAGTACAGAACTCCACCGATACTGGCCTATCACCAGTACAGAGCTCCATCAACACTGTCCCATCACCAGTACAGAACTCCATCGACACTGTCCCTTCACCAGTACAGAGCTCCATCGACACTGGCCCATCACCAGTGCAGAGATTCATCAACACTGTCCCATCACTCGTATAGAGCTCCATCGGCACAGTCCCATCACCAGTACGGAGCTCCATCGACACTGGCCCGTCACCAGTATGGAGCACCATCGGAACAGTCCCATCACTAGTATGGAACTCCATCGACACTGTCCCATCACCAGTTCAGAGGTCCATCGATACTGTTCCATCACCAGTACAGAACTCCAGCGACACTGCCCCATCACCAGTACAGAACTCCATCGACATTGTCCCATACCCGTACAGTGCTCCATTGACACTGTCCCATCACCAGTACAGATCTCCACCAACACTGCCCCATCACTGGTACAGAACTCCATTAACACTGTCCCATCAGCAGTACAGAGCCACATCGACATTGGCCCACCACCAGTACAGAACTCCATCGACACTGTCCCATCACCAGTACAGAGCTCCATGGACACTGTCCCATCACCAGTGAAGAGCTCCAGCGACACTGCCCCATCACCAGTACAGAGCTCCATCGGAACTGTCCCATTACCAGCACAGAGCCCCATTGACTCTGTTCCATAAGCAGTAGAGAACTCCATCGACACTGTCCCCTCAGGAGTACAGAGCTCCATCGATACTGTCCCAATACCAGTAGAGATTAATCGGCACTGTCCCATAAGCGGTAGAGAACTCCATCGACACTGACCCATCACCGGTAAAGAGTTCCATCGGCACAGTCCCGTCAGCAGTACAGAACACCTTGCACATTATCCCATCACCAGTACAGAGCTCCATTGACACTGTACATCACCAGTACAGAAATCAATCAACACTGTACCATCACCAGTACAGAGCTCCATCAATATTGTCCCATCACCAGTAAAGAGCTCCATTGACACTGTCCCATCACCAGTACAGAGCTCCATCAACTCTGTCCCATCACCAGTGCAGAGCTCCATTGACACTGTCCCATCACCAGTAAAGAGCTCCATCGACACTGCCCCATCACCAGTAAAGAGTTCCATCGGCACAGTCCCATCAGTAGTACAGAATTCCATGAATATTATCCCATCACCAGTACAGAGCTCCATCGTCACTGCCCCTTCACCAGTACAGAGCTCCATCGACATTGTCTCATCACAAGTACAGAGTTTCATCAACAATGTCCCATCACCAGTACAGAACTTCAACGACACTGTCCCATCACCAGAGCAGAGCTCCATCAATCCTGTCCCATCACCAGTACAGAGCTCCATCGACATTGTCTCATTAGCAGTACAGAGCTCCATCAATATTGTCTCATCACCAGTACAGAACACCATCGGCACAGCCCCATCACCAGTAAAGAGCTCCATCGACACTGTCCCATCGCCAGTACAGAACTCCACCGATACTGGCCTATCACCAGTACAGAGCTCCATCAACACTGTCCCATCACCAGTACAGAACTCCATCGACACTGTCCCTTCACCAGTACAGAGCTCCATCGACACTGGCCCATCACCAGTGCAGAGATTCATCAACACTGTCCCATCACTCGTATAGAGCTCCATCGGCACAGTCCCATCACCAGTACGGAGCTCCATCGACACTGGCCCGTCACCAGTATGGAGCACCATCGGAACAGTCCCATCACTAGTATGGAACTCCATCGACACTGTCCCATCACCAGTTCAGAGGTCCATCGATACTGTTCCATCACCAGTACAGAACTCCAGCGACACTGCCCCATCACCAGTACAGAACTCCATCGACATTGTCCCATACCCGTACAGTGCTCCATTGACACTGTCCCATCACCAGTACAGATCTCCACCAACACTGCCCCATCACTGGTACAGAACTCCATTAACACTGTCCCATCAGCAGTACAGAGCCACATCGACATTGGCCCACCACCAGTACAGAACTCCATCGACACTGTCCCATCACCAGTACAGAGCTCCATCGACACTGTCCCATCACCAGTGAAGAGCTCCAGCGACACTGCCCCATCACCAGTACAGAGCTCCATCGGAACTGTCCCATTACCAGCACAGAGCCCCATTGACTCTGTTCCATAAGCAGTAGAGAACTCCATCGACACTGTCCCCTCAGGAGTACAGAGCTCCATCGATACTGTCCCAATACCAGTAGAGATTAATCGGCACTGTCCCATAAGCGGTAGAGAACTCCATCGACACTGACCCATCACCGGTAAAGAGTTCCATCGGCACAGTCCCGTCAGCAGTACAGAACACCTTGAACATTATCCCATCACCAGTACAGAGCTCCATTGACACTGTACATCACCAGTACAGAAATCAATCAACACTGTACCATCACCAGTACAGAGCTCCATCAATATTGTCCCATCACCAGTAAAGAGCTCCATTGACACTGTCCCATCACCAGTACAGAGCTCCATCAACTCTGTCCCATCACCAGTGCAGAGCTCCATTGACACTGTCCCATCACCAGTAAAGAGCTCCATCGACACTGCCCCATCACCAGTAAAGAGTTCCATCGGCACAGTCCCATCAGTAGTACAGAATTCCATGAATATTATCCCATCACCAGTACAGAGCTCCATTGACACTGTACATCACCAGTACAGAGCTCCATCAATATTGTCCCATCACCAGTCCAGAGCTCCATCGGCACAGCCCCATCACCAGTAAAGAGCTCCATCGACACTGCCCCATCACCAGTACAGAGCTCCATCAACTCTGTCCCATCACCAGTGCAGAGCTCCATTGACACTGTCCCATCACCAGTAAAGAGCTCCATTGACACTGCCCCATCACCAGTGCAGAACTCCATCGACACTGCCCCATCACCAGTACAGTGCTCCATCGACACTGCCCCATCACCAATACTGAGCTCCATCAACACTGTCCCATCACCAGTACAGAGCTCCATCGACACTGTCCCATCACCAGTACAGAACTCCATCGACAATGTCCCACCTCTCGGACAGAAATCCATCGACACTGCCCCATCATAGTCCAGAGCCCCCTCGACACTGTCCCACCACCAGTCGAGAGCTCCATTGACACTGCCCCATCACCAGTACAGAGCTCCATCGTCACTGACCCTTCACCAGTACAGAGCTCCATCGTCACTGCCCCTTCACCAGTACAGAGCTCCATCGACATTGTCTCATCACAAGTACAGAGTTTCATCAACAATGTCCCATCACCAGTACAGAACATCAACGACACTGTCCCATCACCAGAGCAGAGCTCCATCAATCCTGTCCCATCACCAGTACAGAGCTCCATCGACATTGTCTCATTAGCAGTACAGAGCTCCATCAATATTGTCTCATCACCAGTACAGAACACCATCGGCACAGCCCCATCACCAGTAAAGAGCTCCATCGACACTGTCCCATCGCCAGTACAGAACTCCACCGATACTGGCCTATCACCAGTACAGAGCTCCATCAACACTGTCCCATCACCAGTACAGAACTCCATCGACACTGTCCCTTCACCGAAAAGTGCTCCATCGATCCTGTTCCATCACCAGTACAGAGCTCCATCGACACTTTCCCATTGAACAGCAGCAATGCATGGAGAGATTAGATTCGACACAGAGTAAATCTGATTCTAAACTGCTCTTTCAAACATTCCCAAAGCCAATGGAGCAGGTGTTTGGTATGAAGAAAAAAATCCCAGCCGACTTCCCTGCCCCATTCCTTCCCTTTCGAGCTGGAGTTTGTAAAACATTGACAGGAAGCAAAACTGGGAGGGTGAAAGTCTGTGACGGTGGGGGGCGATGGGGGTGGGAAGGAGATAACCAGAAGAGGGGTGCAGAAGAGACAGCAAATAGTTGAGAAGTGTAGAGAGATTCAGAAATACAGAATATAGCCCGAGACTCCCAGACCTATCATTCTCTCAATTTACAGCCCAACAGCTGCCATCACAAGGACCCCCACCCCGCTTTCCTCCCAGGTGGGCGACAGTTCAAGGCTGAGGTTATATTTTATCATTTACTTGATATGGGTGAGGCTGGCTGGCCCAGCCATTATTCCCCATAACTCACTGCCCTCGAGTACAGAGAACCAATCGCATTGCTGTAACTCTGGAGTCACATGGAGGCCAGACCAGGTAACGATGGCAGATTTCCTTTCCTAAAGGTGACATTAGTGAGCCAAGTAGTTTAGACAGCAATTGACAATGCTTTCATGGTCAACATCAGACTTTTAATTACAAATTTTTAAAACTATTGAATTCAAATTTTACCAGCTGCCGCAGGTTTCTGGATGGCTAGTCCTTTTTTTATTCATGAGACATGGGCGTTGCTGGCCAGCCAGTATTTATTGCCCATTCCTAGTTGCCCTTGAGAAGGTGGTGGTGAACTGTCTTCGTGAATTGCTGCAGTCCACATGCTGTGGGGTTGGCCCACAATGCTGTTTCGGGAGGGAATTCCAGGATACTGACCCAGAAACTTCGAAGGAACAGCTGATATATTTCCAAGTCAGGATGGCGAGTGGCTTAGAGGGGAACTTGCAGCAAAGTAAAGTTACTTTACTTTTAAAAAAATTACTTTCCTTTTTTTTGCTCATGAGGGGACATTGCTGCAAGGTGAGGGGCCATGACGTTTAAGAGTGTTGTGAGGGATTAGTGTGTGGGGCTGTATTTGTGTGAGGCATTGTATTAGAATGACGGACTGTATTAGTGTGAGGAACTTGTGTTAGTTTGAGGGACTGTAACAGTGTGAGGGGCTGTATTAGTGTCAGGGGCTGTATGAGTGTCAGGGGCTGTATGAATGTGAGGGTCTGTATCAATGTGTGGGCCTGTATCAGTGTGAGGGGCCATATCAGTGTGAGAGGCTGTATCAGCGCCGGGAGCCGTATCCGCACCAGGGGCCGTATTGGCACCAGGGGCCGTATCAGCGCCAGGGGCCGCATCAGCGCCAGGGGCCGTATCAGCGCCAGGGGCCGCATCAGTGCCAGGGGCCGCATCAGAGCCAGGGGCCGCATCAGCGCCAGGGGCCGCATCAGGGCGAGGGGCTGCAATACGTTGACTTCATGTGTTGATGTGAGTGTCTGTATTCGGTCTTTGTTCCCTTTCTCACTGTGAAGTTGGGAAAACTAATATTTTCTGACCCAGTCAATGACTGTTACGTCCCGTGATTGAATCATATATTTATAAAATGAATGACTGTCTCATTGTTTTGGGTTCCTTCACTGTAATGCCGTGTAATGCTGCGAGTTGCTATTTTATTCTGATTTCTTTGTTTCTGCTGCTGTTTTATTCCTTGAATGTATCCAAACGTCTTCCCTCCAGTATTATTTAACTGAGTTGCCGTTGTTAAGGAGGAGCTGCCTCATTGATGAGTGCAGTTGAGAGCAGCCCTAATAGAGCCACAGTAACCTTAGTTAGTCAATCACTCAATGTCCATTCAGCAACATTAATATTATATGAGATCAAGAGATAGGTGTGATGGTTAGAAGGGGACATCTGCCTTGATGGCAGAATAAAGGTCCAGCTAATGTGTTAATAAACATGTTTGGAATTTACGAGTTGCCAGGGTAAATACAATATATTTCTCAAAGGAAAACTAGCTCTGTGTTCAACTTAAAAAAGAAACAAAAAACAAAAATGAGCAGTGTTGCAACACCAGTCCCTGTTTGGAGATCCCACCGGTATAAATTGCAGGCTGTGAGAATGTACCAGCTCAGCTTTAATTCTGCAGCTCAGGGGACACAGAGCAAATCATTCAGAACATGCTCCAAACCTATCACAGTATTTCCAAATCAGTCTACACCATTATTGCCATAGTCGGTGTTCCTGGTAAGTGTGACAATATCCAGCTATGTTTCAGTTAAATCTGTTGGTGAACTGCTCTCTGTGTCTGGGATTGCTCAGGTTACATGCTGATTTATTGATCATATTTATACAGAGGCTCAGTGATTCCATTTCATTAACACAAAGACCTCAAATGTATAATGTGGAGATGCCGGCGTTGGACTGGGGTGGGCACGGTAAAAAGTCTCAACACTACGTTAAAGTCCAACAGGTTTATTTGGTATCACGAGCACTGCTCCTTCATCGGGTCCTTCATCACTGGATGAAGGAGAAGCGCTCCAAAAGCTCATGATACCAAATAAACCTGTTGGACTTTAACCTAGTATTGTGAGATGTCTTACTGGGCTCAAATTTATAAACCCATGCACTTAATAATGCAGATTGATTCCGCTGAAAACAACCCTCCAGTCTGTCACATACTCGCTGAATTATCAAGTCAATTCATTTCATGGATAATTTACCCGGTTGCCTCAGATCACAGTGCGGTCGTCAGTCTGGGAGAAGCTATTAATGATCACGCCCTTCGTTGCAAAATCGCCCTGAGTGAAGATCACTAATTAAAACAAGGGAAGAAAACCCTGACACCAGTAGCCATGTATTTCTGGCAATATCTGTCACTACAGAATTAATTCTAAGAAGTTTGAGTCATTGAGGCAAAACAACTGATCCCGACAGCCATGTGTGGCGGTGTGTAGCTGCCATTGTCGAACTGTACTTATTGTGGGTGACTGACTGGAGTGGAATAGCCCACACTGTATTTTCAATATCTGCTATCCCAATTAGTTCCTGCTTGCGAGTCAGTGACGGGAATGGGAGAGCTCACCCCTGACACATTTCTGTTTTGTACTCACTGTTTCAGCTAATTGATCTAAAAATCTATGATTGTGTATACATGACAATTTTAATTTTAAAGTTTATTTATTATTGTCACAAGTAGGCTTCCATTAACACTGCAATGAAATTGCTGTGAAAATCTCCTAGTTGCCATATTCTGGCGCCTGTTCAGGTACACGAAGGGAGAATTTAGCATTACAATGCACCTAACCAGCATGTCTTTCGGACTGTTGGGAGGAAACTGGAGCACCCGGAGGAAACCCACGCAGACACGGGGAGAATGTGCAGGTTCCACACAGACAGTGACCCAAGCTGGGAAACAAACCTGGGTCCCTGGTGCTGTGAGGCAGCAGTGCTAACTGCTCTGCCACCGTGCTGCCCTGGGAACATTAGAGTGTGTGTTTGATTTGATTTATTATTATCACATGTATTTATCATTATCACAGTGAAAAGTATTGTTTCTTGCTTGCTATACAAAGCGTACCGTTCATCGAGTAAATAGGGGAGGAGAGGGTGCAGAATGTAGTGTAAGTTGAAAAGAGTTAGAGTACAGTTTTAAAAGCACAGAACAAGAGAAAATGATAGAATTAGAGGGTGTGCTGGGGACAGCTGGCGAGAAGTCACCTCGTTCCAGGATCACCTTGTTTAATCTGTTCTATTAACCTGGTACTCAAAAGCAAGTCAAATTTTCCCCAATAACTTTTTGAGCCACAAGCATCTCACATAGCAAGTGCTTTGATT